>NC_045967.1:788057-1088057 GCF_010909765.2 Amblyraja radiata | reverse complement strand
GTTGGTTCAACCTCACTTTAGAGTATTTTCTCATTAGGATATAACTTTGCCATGAGTCACTAATTATCTCAAGCGTTTTACCTGCTAATATATTTTGTCAGACCACTTAAGGCCTTTCCCGAGTTACTCACAAACTCTCCTGAGTTTTCCCCTTGATTCGAACTCGGGAATGTCGGGTAATGTCGGTAGTGAGTCCATAGGAGTCCGTAGATGTTTCGTAGCGGCTCGTAATGCCAGCCGTAGGAACTTGGGGCATCAGGTAAGTCGGGACGTTTTTTCAACATGTTGAAAAATGTCCACGAGTTAAAAAAAATAGCCCTGAGTACCTACGAACGGCTATTACCGTAATTCTCCGAGTTCGAATCAAGGGGGAAACTCAGGAGAGTTTGTGAGTAACTCGGGAAAGGCCTTAAGTGGTCTGACAAAATATATTAGCAGGTAAAACGCTAATTTTGTGCCTTCCACCACAAAGTACAGTTCTTTATTATTGTATCGCTGCCAAATTTCCACCAGCCTGGCTGTGTGGCAATAAATTATATCTAATCTAATCTAATCTAAAGGAGAAAAAAAACATAAGGTCACGACAGTTAGTGTAGGATTGTAATAAATTCAGAATCTGGCAAAGGAGAACTAAAACAGCAACAACAGCATAAGCAATGAGGGGAAATAGGGTAAAATATTAAACATTGACAAATTAGCTTCTCCGTACGTAAATAAGACATAAAAATAAGACTGAAGAAGGGTTTCGACCCAAAACGTTGCCTTTTTCCTTCGCTCCATAGATGCTGCATCACCCGCTGAGTTTCTCCAGCATTTTGTCTACCGTTGACTTTCCAACATCGGGAGAGTTTGTGAGTAACTCAGGAAAGTGGGACAGGGCCTTAAATTCAACCCTGCATTCATTCATTCCAATGACCCCTTGTCATGTTTTGCGTGGTACAACTGGTAGACCTGCTGTCTCACAGAAACCCAGGTTCGATCCTGAGCACAGGTGCTAACTGTGTGGAGCTTGTACATTCTCCCTGTCGCTATGTGAGCTTCTTCCTGGTGCTTCAGATGTGCAGCAGCTTACTTGGCCTCTGTAAATTGGCAGTAGTGAACAGGGAGTGGATGTGAAAGTGGGATAACATAGGAGTAGTATGGCTGGGTGATCAATGGTCCGCATGGGCCTGTTCCCCAGCTGTATCTCAAACTATTCAAGTTACTTCCAATCTAGGTTTCTCATGTTCTACATCCTGTGATTAGCGTGTCCTACGGGATCTTTTACTCTGAAATCATTTATTAACCCCGTCTCATAGGTAATTAGCAGGTCCTAAGTAGATTGTTCCTCAGTTGGCCTTTTAGCCCACTGCTCCACCTTTTACATGCCCCACTATTTCCTGGCATGTGTGCCCTTTCCTACAGAGTACTGTTTGCGGCACTCCCCCCCACTCCAACCATTGTGTTCTCTCGCACTCTATTCTATTACTTCCACCCAAGTGGACTCGACATCTTCTGAGCCGAGATCATCTCTCACAGCCGTACTTATTTCACCTCTTTATAACGATCTACCCCGCATCCAGTCCATCCCCATCCATCCTTCAGCAAAATTATAATATCAAATTCCAAGTTTTGATTTCCCTGAAACCATATCTCCAAATGACTTTCAGATCAAACCTTTGATCTCCAGTTATACTGTTAGTTTATGGATTTTATTTTGAATACTATATGCTTTTAGATATGGACCCCATAAGCTTGTACTTTTCCCACAGCCTGTCTTTTGGCTCCACAAAGTCTATTTATCTTCTTGTCTTTTTTTTTTGCTGCTTTCTTTTTCTTCTTGTTTTCTGCCTTTTAATTCTAACCTTGATTTCCCTCCCCTCTAACTCTCTGCTCAGGCACACATTGCCCTGCCTTCTCAACAGCACCAGAGTTTTAATTGTTAGATGGAATATTCATATAACTCGATCACGGTTGAATAAACATAGACCTGCTGCACAATGCAGGGAGTGTAAACATGTGAATTTTAATGTACCAAACTCCCGAGCTCAGCCTTGCCACAGAGGACATGTGATAAAATAGGTGGAACTGCATTTATATGCCATCATCCTAATTGTTCTAATGCACCACGCTAATAAAGCACTTTTTTGTTGATTGAGTGATAAATATTGGCAAACACACCTAAAATAACTTTCCTGTTCTCATTCTAAAGAGCGCTATTGGACTTTTGAATTATTTTATTCCAATGGTATAATATTTCCTCAGGTCTGCACTTTCATGTGTGAACAGGATGTTGAACTTCTGAATAATAGAGCAGCACCCTAGTCATTTAATTACAGGCCGGATCAGGCTCCATTTTGTGACCTAAACTCACACTTGTAGAAAAGCTCGCTTGAGACCCATTCTGCATAATCAGAGAGATCCCAGTCATCCAGGACTGATATTAAACAAGGTTCAGAGATGAAAAGCCAGTGATTAAGCCGCTGCATTGAATGGTTCCCCTCTGTGGTTCTTTTTAAACAGCAAAGAGGATAAGGCTGTGCTGAAAAACATCACAGACGTGCCTTGGATCCCAGAACAACGTGACTGTTGGCGTGTTCTGGTCGTGACTGTTCGTGACAGGAAGAAACCTTCAAGTGATACTTTTATGGCAACATAATTTCAACCACAGAATCGTTATAAAAATTAACCTGTAAATCCCCAATCATTGCAAAGGCAGATGAACCAGATTCCATCACATCATGGTTCTGATGTGGTTCACTAGAAAAAGTGCTGATATAACGTTTGACAACAGAGCTGTCATTTTGTCACTGATACAATGCAGCTCTTCAAAATCATCAGCATAAGCCAATCTTAATGAGTCTTCTTTACACATAAATCAAATTTTAGTCATGTACACACTTTACAAAAAAATCTCTTCCATTTCCGTGGAAGATCTGTAATGTCTGTTTACGATATAATATCAGAAATATTCTTCTGATCTCCTGCCTGGACTTTTGGAAGACAGCATGAATTCCAAGTGTCAGGGGAGCTTCTGCCCACCAGTTAGATGAATGGAGGCTTCTAGACATAGAACATAGAAACATAGAAATTAGGTGCAGGAGTAGGCCATTCGGCCCTTCGAGCCTGCACCGCCATTCAATATGATCATGGCTGATCATCCAACTCAGTATCCCGTACCTGCCTTCTCTCCATACCCTCTGATCCCCTTAGCCACAAGGGCCACATCTAACTCCCTCTTAAATATAGCCAATGAACTGGCCTCGACTACCCTTTGTGGCAGGGAGTTCCAGAGATTCACCACTCTCTGTGTGAAAAAAGTTCTTCTCATCTCGGTTTTAAAGGATTTCCCCCTTATCCTTAAGCTGTGACCCCTTGTCCTGGACTTCCCCAACATCGGGAGCAATCTTCCTGCATCTAGCCTGTCCAACCCCTTAAGAATTTTGTAAGTTTCTATAAGATCCCCTCTCAATCTCCTAAATTCTAGAGAGTATAAACCAAGTCTATCCAGTCTTTCTTCATAAGACAGTCCTGACATCCCAGGAATCAGTCTGGTGAACCTTCTCTGCACTCCCTCTATGGCAATAATGTCCTTCCTCAGATTTGGAGACCAAAACTGTACGCAATACTCCAGGTGTGGTCTCACCAAGACCCTGTACAACTGCAGTAGAACCTCCCTGCTCCTATACTCAAATCCTTTTGCTATGAAAGCTAACATACCATTCGCTTTCTTCACTGCCTGCTGCACCTGCATGCCCACTTTCAATGACTGGTGTACCATGACACCCAGGTCTCGCTGCATCTCCCCTTTTCCTAGTTGGCCACCATTTAGATAATAGTCTGCTTTCCTGTTTTTCCTGTTTCTACGTTCTCTGGAGTTCAGAAGAATGAGGGGCAATGTCATTGAAACATCTAAGACCCAGTGGGATTGGTAGGATAGACAAAGGGAGATTGTCTCCTCTGGCTGGAGAATCAAGAGCTAGCAGTCATGCCCTTTTAACCCCATTCTCCTGCCTTCTCTCCATAACTTCTGACACCTGTACAAATCAAGAATCTATCTATCTCTGTGTGCTGAAAGGAAACTGCAGATGCTGGAATATCGAAGGTACACAAAATTGCTGGGGAAACTCAGCGGGTGCAGCAGCATCTATGGAGCGAAGGAAATAGGCGACGTTTCGGGCCGAAACTCTTCTCTGTGTGCTGTTTGGTGGTCTGTGTGGGGTGTGAGGACCGGTTGCTCCTCCCATGCAGCAGGTGGCGCTGCACAGGACAAAGGGAGATGTTGTGTATATAGTTTATCTTGTCTGTAAACAGTATGCGGGCAGCTATTTTGAGTTGTCTTGCTGCCAGCATTGAGTAATAAAATAAAGACTTCTGTTGTACCTTGAAGTTTCATGCAGACCTAGAAAACTAACACGAGTGGTGTTAGGAGTGGGATTCTTCGGTTTGCGTCCAAAGACCCAGGTAAGAGCCTATTTTTCGATTTAAAAAAACCCAGCTCTAACTAACATGTCTCTGCAATTCGATCGTTTCGAACCCGAACAAAAAAGGTGGTCATCGTATTTAATGCAAGTTTTATTTTGAAAGTATGGCAATTACGACTGACATAGAAACATAGAAACATAGAAAATAGGTGCAGGAGTAGGCCATTCGGCCCTTCAAGCCTGCACCGCCATTCAATATGATCATGGCTGATCATCCAACTCAGTATCCCGTACCTGCCTTCTCTCCATACCCCCTGATCCCTTTAGCCATAAGGGCCACATCTAACTCCCTCTTAAATATAGCCAATGAACTGGCCTCAACTACCCTCTGTGGCAGAGGAAGAAGGCTCTCTTGTGTTCATCATTGTCTCCAGAAACGTTTGCACTGCTTCAAAATGTACTTACAGAAGAAGTAACTGAAGCCTCATATGCTGAAATCACAACGGCTTTGCAGCTGCATTTTGAAGAAAGTCGAAATTTCCTCGCAGCTCGCTTTGATTTCTACAGGACGGTGCAACAGGCCAAGACAATGCATTGGGGAAAGTGCCAAGACAATGCATTGCGGGATAGACTTGTCATGGGCTGCAGGCACGCATTCATCCAGCAGGCGATTCTCAAGGAATCAGATGCCTCATTGAAGAATGTGCTGCAGTGTGCTAAGATGGTCAAGCTGCTGAGTACAGGATTTTGCTGCGGGTCTCGAACCTACAGTTCCAGGTGGCACAAAATGGCGAGCGAAACAGCGTTGAAGCTCCCTCAGGAGATGCATACAGTTCGTTAAACTCATCCGCAACGCCGGAAACCAGTTGATCGACCCAGAGCAAATCGGGAGAAGGTGGGACAGTTTCAGAAGAGCCGTTCCCCTGTGGGGGGAGGATCGAAACCCTGCTACCGGAGCGGCTCGACTGCTCATCATCACCATGAGTGCCCGTATATCGTCCGTTTGTTATGCCTGTTACCGTAAAGGTAATCTCTAGGCAGTGTGTCAATCCGTAGGGAAACTGAGAAAGGGCAAGAAATAACAAAACACAGTTGACCAAATCGCGGAGACCATTCCTATTGAAGTGCTCGGTGTGTCTACGATCACCGACAAGCTGAGGATTTCGCTGCGGGTCTCGAACATTGATCTACAGTTCCAGGTGGACACTGGTGCGTCTGTGTCGCTAGTGGGTCAGGACATCTGGGAGATGACCGGATCGCCGAAGCTGAAACTGGCCAACGTCCGTCTTTTCGGATACGGACGACAGCCCATTCCCACGAAAGGCAAATGCACTGTCGCCGTTTCCTGTAATGGTATGACACAGATGTTGCCGCTGATCGTCATTGGTAAAGAAGGTACATCCCTGTGCGCCATCGACTGGATCCATGCTTTCAAGCTTGACATGAACGCCTTGATCTATGATGCATTGTCATCGACCACAGATTGCAACTTGGTCAGCAAGTGCGAGAATAACCTGCGAAAACAGGATGTCGAATGGCACTGGTCCAAATAATGTGACCATGCATTCACCAGGTTGAAGGAGATGCTCGCCCAGAAGACACGTTTGGTCCACTATGACCCATCGAAACCGATCTCGCTGGCCGCCGATGCACTGCCGTATGGTCATGGAGCTGTAATCTCACAAACGGCGCCGAACGGCAAGGAAGAACCAATCGAGTTCGCATTCAAAACGCTGACGACCGCTAGAAAAACTACAGCCATGTGGAGAAAGAACAGCACACAGATAAAGCAAATACTGATATCTCTACAAAAGAGAACACTGAGGAAAACTCTGTTGATTCTGAGCCTTTAGCAAGAGTTGTGAAATGCAAAAAAGGCGGGAAAAAAAGAGTGAAGCGAGGTCCGGCTAAATGGAGGCGTTCAAACTGGAAAGGGGGGGTGTGATGTTTGGCGGACTGTGTGGGGTGGGGGGGACCCGTTGCTCCTCCCGTGCAGCAGGTGGTGCTGCACAGGACAAAGGGATATGTTGGTGGGCAAATTAATGGAAAGAATACTTAGAGATAATATATTTAAGCATCTGGATAAACAGGGTCTGATTAGGAACAGTCAACATGGATTTGTGCCTGGAAGGTCATGTTTAACTAATCTTCTTGAATTTTTTGAAGAGGTTACTCGGGAAATTGATGAGGGTAAAGCAGTGGATGTTGTGTATATGGACTTCAGTAAGGCCTTTGACAAGGTTCCTCATGGAAGGTTAGTTAAGAAGGTTCAATGGTTGGGTATTAATGGTGGAGTAGCAAGATGGATTCAACAGTGGCTGAATGGGAGATGCCAGAGAGTAATGGTGGATGGTTGTTTGTCAGGTTGGAGGCCAGTGACGAGTGGGGTGCCACAGGGATCTGTGTTGGGTCCACTGTTGTTTGTCATGTACATCAATGATCTGGACGATGGTGTGGTAAATTGGATTAGTAAGTATGCAGATGATACTAAGATAGGTGGGGTTGCGGGTAATGAAGAAGAGTTTCAAAGTCTACAGAGAGATTTATGCCAGTTGGAAGAGTGGGCTGAAAGATGGCAGATGGAGTTTAATGCTGATAAGTGTGAGGTGCTACATCTTGGCAGGACAAATCAAAATAGGACGTACATGGTAAATGGTAGGGAATTGAAGAATGTAGGTGAACAGAGGGATCTGGGAATAACTGTGCACAGTTCCATGAAAGTGGAATCTCATGTAGATAGGGTGGTAAAGAAAGCTTTTGGTGTGCTGGCCTTTATAAATCAGAGCATTGAGTATAGAAGTTGGGATGTAATGTTAAAATTGTACAAGGCATTGGTGAGGCCAATTCTGGAGTATGGTGTACAATTTTGGTCGCCTAATTTTAGGAAGGATGTCAACAAAATAGAGAGAGTACAGAGGAGATTTACTAGAATGTTCCCTGGGTTTCAGCAACTAAGTTACAGAGAAAGGTTGAACAAGTTAGGGCTTTATTCTTTGGAGCGCAGAAGGTTAAGGGGGGACTTGATAGAGGTTTTTAAAATGATGAGAGGGATAGACAGAGTTGACGTGGAAAAGCTTTTCCCACTGAGAGTAGGGAAGATTCAAACAAGGGGACATGACTTGAGAATTAAGGGACTGAAGTTTAGGGGTAACATGAGGGGGAACTTCTTTACGCAGAGAGTGGTAGCTGTGTGGAATGAGCTTCCAGTGAAGGTGGTGGAGGCAGGTTCGTTTTTATCATTTAAAAATAAATTGGATAGTTATATGGATGGGAAAGGAATGGAGGGTTATGGTCTGAGCGCAGGTATATGGGACTAGGGGAGACTATGTGTTCGGCACGGACTAGAGGGGTCGAGATGGCCTGTTTCCGTGCTGTAATTGTTATATATGTTATATGTTATATGTTGTGTTTATAGTTGATCATGTCTGTAGACAGTATGCGGGCAGCTATTTTGAGTTGTCTTGCTGCCAGTATTGAGTAATATAATAAAGACTTCTGTTGTACCTTGAAGTTTCATGCAGACCTAGAGAACGAACACAAAACTCTGCCCTAAAAATATCCACTGACTTGGCCTCTACAGCCTCCTGTTGCAAAGAATTCCACAGATTCACCACCCTCTGACAAAATAAATTTCTCCTCACCTCCTTCCAAAAATAACGTCCTTTATATCTGAGGCTATGACCTCTAGTCCTAGACTCTCCCACTAGTGGAAACATCCTCTCCACATCCACTCTATCCAATCCTTCCACTATTCTGTACGTTTCAATGAGGGCCCCCCTCATTCTTCTAAACTCCTCGTTATGGCCATTGCCCTTTTGTTTAATCTGCACTGTGAATCTAGCTGTGACACTATATTCAGCATTGAGGCTATTTTTCTCTTTGCACTACCAGCTGTACATGTGTATGGTTTGATTGTACTTGGGTGTAGTGTGATTTGATTGTTTAGCATGCATATGGAGTTTTTCACTGTACCTCAGCACATGTGTCAATAATAGACCAATACTGATACCAAATCTCTTCATTAAGAGGATTGATCATTTTGTAACTGGAGATCAGTGGTTGAGTATATTTAAGGCTGATTTGTGGACAAGAAAAAAATTAGGTGTGATTTGGAGGAGGCAATGAATTTGAATAGCAAAGCAGGTTTAAATGGCAAGTATCCTTGTTTCCCATGTTTTTATGAGAATCAATGACACAAGAGCAAATGGACTTAGTGCTATTGAGGGAGAGAAGGACCACCTTTGTTGAGAGCCCCATTTTCTGCATTCTTGGTGGATCTGAAGCATATGTGAAGGCCATTGGGGCACCATAGAGGCGCTGATGCAGAGTTGTTGTCTTACAGTTCCAGAGACCCGGGATCAATTCTGACTATGGGTGCTGCGTGTATGGACTTTGTAAGTTCTGCATGACCTGCGTGGGTTTTCTCTGGGTGCTCCCGTTTCCTCCCGCATTCCAAAGACATACAGGTTTGTAGGTTAATTGGCTTGGTATAAGTGTAAATTGTCCCTAGTGTTTGTAGGATCGGATGAGTGTGCAGGGATCGCTGGTCGCCTCGGGCCGAAGGGCCAGTTTCCACGTTGTATATCTAAACAAAGCTAAACTAAAACTAAACATTGGATGGAAAAGGGAGAATTGTAGCCTATGATCTATTGACCTTCTACAGGTGTACAGTGGAGATCACACTGACTGGTTCCATCGCGGCCTGGTTCAGCAATCTGAATGCCCAAGATGTAGGAGATGAATACTGCCTGGCCCATCACATCTACTGACCTCCCCACCATAGGAGGGATCTATAGAAGGTTCTGCTTCAAAAAGACTTCACCATGGCCACTCCCTCATTTCAATCACACTTTCAGGAAGAAGGTACAGAAAGAAAGAAACAGCGGAAAACACTGATCACCAGACACAAGAATAGTTTACAATACAATACAATACAATACCATGTATTTGTCATTTGAACCTCACATGAAGTTCAAACGAAATTTGGTTTCTGCAGCCATACAAGAAAAGAACCAACACACACCAACACAATTTACACAAACATCCATCACAGTGAATCTCCTCCTCACTGTGATGGAAGGCAAAGTCTTGTCTCTCCCCTGCTCTCCATTCTTCTCCCGATGTCAAAGTCAAAGCCCTCGGCGAGCGCTAGCAAGTCCGCGGCCATTTAAAGCCGCGCCGAGTTTCTTCTCAGCTTGTGGACTCTGTCTTTGGTTGCACTTGGGACTTTGTGATTATTATATTTACCTGCGTGTATTGCATTTAGAAGCAATAATCACAAAGTCCCAATACAACCAAAGACAGAGTCAACAAGCGTTCATAGTTGCTGACATTAGTGTTGTGTAGTTTAGTTTAGAGGTACAGTGCGGAAACAGATCCTTCGGCCCGCCGAGTCCTCGCTGACCAGTGATCACCCTGTATATTAGCACTACCCTACACACTAGGGACAATTTACACTTATTTACCGAAGGTCAGTACACAATGAAACATTTTTGACGCTTGACTCTCGAGATGCTAATCTTTATTCGCCCTTGTGGGTGCAACATGTTTCTCCAAGGTGAACCTGTCAGTTCCCTGAGTTAGTTTCAGGTGCAAGTGACCAACAAGGCATACACATGAGAAACCCACCAACTGACATCGCAAACCCCTGTCATTATCTAGAAACATGTTCACACCCAGACACTTGCCAAAGTCAAATGCATCCAAAATAAAAAATACAGACTTGTGTGTACAACATGGTAAATTATCACAGCTGAGCCAGCCAAGGTCTGTGGGAACATTTTTGTTTTGTTTCCAACAACCACAAGGTTGCAATATTTTTATTTTTTCTCAGTGTATGGTATTTATAGATTGTCCAGGAGACAGAGCTAGATTCACCAGCTTGGAAAGATGAGTGATGGTTATTATCTTGCACAGAACAGCACAGGAGAAGAATGAAGATATTCAAGGCCACTCAGTGCAAAGAATTACACCCAATAATCCAACACTTGACTGCTTCAGAAATAGTAGAACTTGATTATTATATCATATTCACACAATTTCATGTCATAAATTTATATTTTTATGGTGCATGGAATATATGAGGAGGATGAAAATGTTCCATTATTGTAAGTGGTAAAACTTAAAAACCTACCATCCAATTATATTGAAATATAGATGATTTGGCATCTGGCTCGCCTCTTGTGTCTTGCCACAGTCCCCTGCTCCCGTATTCCTTTCCCACTGGCCTTGGCCTTGGTTCCCATGCTCCCTCCCCATTCACCAAGGCCTTGCTCCAATGCCCCCATCCCTGGCTCCAATGCCCCCATTCCAGTAGTTCGGGCCCTGCCCCCCTTCCTCCTTTTTCACCCACCACAATTCCAGTTCCCTGTCTCCCACATACCTCACCAGATCCCTGTTTCCCATGCTCTCCTTAAACTAACTCGGGTCTCCATTTCCCACGCTGCCTTCAATCGTACTGGGTCCACAGAAAGATTTATTACAATACCATGTACAATAAAGGGCCTGTCCCACTTTCACGATCTAATTCACGACCTCTGCCGAGTTTGCCCTTGACTCATACTCGCAGCATGGTCGTCACGATGTCCTAGGAGGTCGTAGGTAGATCATAGCAGGCCGTGATGCTAGTCGTAGGTACTCGTGGCATCAAGTAGGTCGGGGCGTTTTTCTAGCATGATGAATAAATGTCCACGAGTAAAAAAGGTCGTGAATTAGGTCGTGAAAGTGGGACAGGCCCTTTACATTAAAAAAAAAGACTGTTAAAAACATGTTTGGGAATTAATATACCCAAATCTGTCCCAAGGATACCAAATTATTGGAGTTTTACCATATATACCTTTCACCATTGTTTGCATAAATCCATGCAGTAATGTATACATAAAACACATCAGAAAAACAGTTGTTGGCTTTCCAAAGGAAGAACATTTATACCCTTGCCGAGTCTTCAACCTCTATTAATGATCACTTGTATTCAGTTTAGTTTATTGCCACATGTACTTGCTTATTTAGTTTATTGCAGTTTAGTTTATTGCCACATTGCCACTACGGACTGACGCTAAACTGCATTTCGTTGTACCCATACTCAGTATTTGTGCAATGACATTAAAGTTGAATTGAATTGAATTGAATTGAATTGAATGTAATGAGGTACAGTAAAAAGTTTTTGTTGCGTGCTATCCAGACGACGGAAAGACATTACATGATTACAATCAAGCCCTTTACGGTATATAGATACATGATAAGGGAATAACTTTTAGTGATCATAGTTAAAGTAGGAAATGTTGCTGTAGGAGTAGAGATTTAAGAGTGTGGCGAGATTGTAATACCAGATTATAGACCTACTTCTGTGGCTAGCATACAAATAGTCGCCTGGGCTGGGCGCCATCTTGGAAACGATCGTACAAGTCAATGTCATTGTTACTTTATTACAAAGCAGGCATACCACATGCCTCTCCTGTCAAACCCGATCACAACATGTCCCGACCTTGCAGACCCTATGCAGTTTACAGCAAACCTTTCACAACCTAATGGTGAACCGCCATTCTCCCCTTATCATGAACGTGGTCTATAAGGACCATCAACATTCCTCCCCAAGAAATATAAGAATTCTCAGGAACAGGAACTGGCCAAAAGGTCAAGATGAATTGAAATGTATCAGTGCTCCCTGTTCACCCCCACCTTCCCCCAAACCACATCTTATCCCAAAATATTTTCCTTCCTTAAGAATGAAACCAATAACCGCTTTAAATAATAAGCTGTTCATTTCCAAGGCCTTGGCTGATGATTTATGCAACGTTCTGACCTTTGGCTGACTGTGGGACCTAACAGTTTTAACTTTTGGCTTGTGACCTGAAAGCTCAGTTGCAATAAAAATGTTCCTTGATTGATTTTGTAATTCCCTTCAGGACACAAATAACTTCTATTAAGTCACCCTGAAAAAATTGGGATGGGTTAGGACATAACAATCTTAAAAAAACATACTGTAGAAAAGGTGATCCAGTAGAAATAGTAGAACAGGAGAAAAGTGAAATGCACAAATCTACACCGTTCCACTGTCAAAATTACCACAGCAAGTTAGGATTCATCTTAAAAGAAAGTTTTACTCAAAGGACATTAAATCCTGGAACACAGTTCTTAAATTAGCTACTGAGGCAGAGATTAATTTATTATTTCAAAAGAAATTAAGCATGGATTTGAAAAAGAAACATAATATAAACTGACACAAACAAGGGAATAAGATCAGTTCCGAGTCTTGATGTTTTCTACTGTTGCAGTTTACATTGCAATTATCTTCCTTTCATTTTAACCACAGTCCTTGTCAGTAGCACAATTCAACAGCAGCACCAGCCTACATTTAGGTAGCAGCCATAGTATTGCCACACCATACAAAATGCTAGGTGAAACATTATGTAGGATTGACGGTCATGCAGAGATTTCAGCACCAGATGCACAAAAGGAGTGGCTTGACAGATGAAAGAATAACCCAAACATCAGAGCCTGTAACGGTTAAAGGAGTAGCGTATGTGCCCTGAAGATATACACACAAAGCTGGAGTAACTCAAGTCAGGCAGCATCTCTGGAAAATAGGAATAGGTGATGTTTCGGGTTGAGACCCTTCTTCAGACTGAGAGTCAGGGAAGAGGGGAACTAGAGGTATAAAAGATCAGCGACGACTCTGATGGTCAAAAATCCCACGATGGCCCATTGTTGGCGGATGTGGATAACAAGACTTGGGTAGGTGAGGGACGGAGTGCATAGTGTACATTCAGTGTGCATAGCACCAGCCTAGGACTGCAGGAGAATGGGGAGACACTGGCGACACGTGGCACTGTGGTAGAGTGCCATACAGCGCCAGAGACCCGGGTTCGATCCTGACTATGGGTGCTGTCTGCACGGAGTTTGTACGTTCTCCCTGTGACCTGCGTGGGTTTTCTCAGGGTGCTCTGGTTCCCTGCCACACTCCAAAGAAGTACAGGTTTGTAGGATAATTGGCTTCAGTAAAATTGTAAATTGTCCCTAGTGCGTGTAGGATAGTGTAAGTGTGCGGGGGTCGCTAGTCGGCACAGACTCGGCGGGCCAAAAGGCCTATTTCCACGCAGTATCTCTAAATTAAAGTAATTGCAGCTACTGGAATCTTGAACAAAAAACAGTGCTGGAGGAACTAAGAAGCTCCCGACCTGAAGTTTTGCCTCCCCATTCCCCTTCATACATTCTGCCTGACCCCCTGAGTTCCTCCAGCAATTTGTTATTTTCATTAAGCCTGCAGGAGATGGAGATGGCATTAGGCCTTGTGCCCCTCGATGTAAGTGTGGATATCTTGTCCATCAATCTATACATAACTAAAACTCTGATCTTGTTATCTTCCGGTTTGTACGGTCTTTCTATTTGCGCAAAAACGGTTCGCGATAGCTAGGATTTTTTGCCAGTTCACCCACAGGTCTCCTATGCTACGATTGCACCAAGTTTCGTTCCGATCATTTGAATGTCGTAAAAATTAGCGAGGTTTAAAAAACGTAAAAAACGCGCGTGCGCAGATCGATCTCTTTTCCTGCCGTTCAGCACCGCGTGGATTAGTCTCTTCCCCAGTCACTCACCGGGACGGTCCGCCCCTTCCTCCTGCGCCATCGCGTCTTTACTGGAGCTGTGGATGGCCGGCGGAGGTTTCCAACCGGATACAATTTTCGGATGGACCCAAAGCAGCCCAGCCCCGAGCAGCCCATCCCCGAGCAGCCCAGCCCCAAGCAGCCCAGCGTCGAGCAGCCCATCCCCAAGCAGCCCAGCCCCAAGCAGCCCAGCGTCGAGCAGCCCAGTATCGGAGACGTGACCCAGCCCAGTATCGGAGATCCTGTCCAGCCCAGCTCAGTGTGGGAGACCCAGCCCAGAGTCACAGACCCAGCCCAGCCCGGAGTCGGAGATGTCGCCGATGTCACCAAACGGAAAGCGAAGACTCTGATCCCAGCGGAGGAGAATGACCAGCGACCAGCACCCGCTGTGAGTCCCCATCGCACCGCCAATTCCAGCCACTACCCCTCTGGTCCCCCTCACTGGCTCCTCCTCCGTGATACCCCCCCTCACCCACGGCTCTTCCCCGTCTTTTCTCCGAACTTGCTCCCCCCCCTTCCCCCCCCGTCCACACACTCCTTTCCCCGCCCCCTCAACCTCCCCATGCCCACACACACCCCTCCCCCCACAACCACCTTTCGTGTTCTTCTTCTAGGTCTGCACAAGTACTTGAGAGTCTTTAAGGTACAACAGAGATCTTTATTACATTACTTCAATGCTGGCAGCAAGACAACTCAGACATGGCTGCACACACAGACGTAGATCCGAGAGGAGCTCATATAGTTGGCGACCGTCCTTGCGGAGACGGGGAAATCGGCGATGACCCATGTGTTTAGCACGTTCACGTCCGTCACAATTTCCATAATTGCCTCCTCTTTATCGAATGTCAGGTCGGGTCCAATCGGTAGACGAGGCAGTGCATTGGCATTGGCATGCTCGGCAGACTGCCGGTAAATGATGTGGTAATCATATCCCATCATGATCAGGGCCCAACGTTGTCCTTCTAACACCACTTTCGTGTTCATCCTCTATGTCTGCACAGGTACTAGAGAGTGTTCAAGGTACAACAGAAATCTTTATTACATTACTTCAATGCTGGCAGCAAGACAACTCTAAAATGTCTACACACACAGACTGTCTACAGACAGGATAACTATATACAAGACATCTCCCTTTGTCCTGTGCAGCGCCACCTGCTGCACGGGAGGAGAAACGGATCCTCCCACCCCACACAATCCACCAAACATCACACCACCCACCCAAACACTCCCCCCAATACACAACCCCCCCCCACTTACACCCCCCTCCCATACACACTCCCTCCCCCAGACATCCCTCCTCCCCCCTCCCGCCCACATACACACCTCCTCCCCACCACACACACCCCCGTCACACACCCCCCTCCCCCCACACCAACCTCCTCCACACCACCACCTCACCCCCTCCTACACCTCCCCATCCACACACCCCTTCTCCCCTCCCACCCCACACCCCTCCTCCCCTCCCACCCCACACCCCTCCTCCCCTCCCACCCCACACCCCTCCTCCCCTCCCACCCCACACCCCTCCTCCCCTCCCACCCCACACCCCTCCTCCCCTCCCATACCACCCCCCACTTCCCTCTCCCCTCCCCTCCTCCCCTCCCACACATGAAGAGGATGGGGAGGGAGTGCTGGGGGATGAGGGGAAATGAGCCACGCCTGCGCAGTTAGGGGCTATGGGTGAGTGGTGGAAATTCCGTTGGGGGAACAGTTTGTGTTGGGGGAAGGGGTGAGTGGTGGAATATTCCGTTGGGGGAACAGTTTGCGTTGGGGGAAGGGTGAGTGGTGGAATGTTGCATTGGGGAATGGGTTGCGTTGGGGACCAGGCCTCCCATGTGACTGGGACCCAACAGGTCTCTCTTAGTCTATTACTCCAGCTGTGGGTGTGAAGTTCTCAAACCACATGCATTTTTAACGTCATTTGAGCTCATCTTTCTCCAACATAGTTGGCCTATTTTTGTAGCTAGTTACTATAATTAGGTAAGGAAAAAATCTCTACCTCAGCATAAGCTGGGAGTCTGCAGCTGGATTGCTGTTCCTATGTATATGCTGCTAATTAACTTGCAGCTCAATTTTAAAGTCATTGCATTTTCCATTGTAGTTCCTCCCAGGACATCATACTTAAAGTTCACACCTCAGATTGCTCACCAGCTTCAATATTACACTGACTTATTAGGCTGGCATTATTCTGGTTTGCCATTTGGGAATTGCTTTATACACTGAGTTATCTGTACAGTTGCAGCATTACACTGCTCTAAACTACAATCTGCAATGGGGAATACACTGGCATGGTTTGCTGCCTTTCTCACAATTGTGGCAAACTCAAAACTGAGTCACAGACTGTGATATCAGAGGTCTCATCATGGCCATTAACACGATAGATAGATAGATAGATAGATAGATAGATAGATAGATAGATAGATAGATAGATAGATAGATAGATAGATAGATAGATAGATAGATAGATAGATAGATAGATAGATAGATAGATAGATAGATAGATAGATAGATAGATAGATAGATAGATAGATAGATTCCTTTATTGTCATTCAGACCTTTCGGTCTGAACGAAATTATGTTGCCTGCAGTCATACACAGAACCAATAAAAACAAAACATACAATAAACACAAATTAAACATCCACCACAGTGAGTTCACCAAGCACATCCTCACTGTGATGGAGGCAAAGTCTTAGTCTCCGTCTCTTCCCTCCTTGTTCTCCCTCTGCGCTGAGGCGGTCGCACTATTATGCACTAGCCAGACTTTCTTTGTGTTGCTATAATCTACCTCCATTAAAGCGACCATTTTACTTCCATACTCAAACATTAAAGTTGTAGATTCATACAGCTCATAAACGTGCCCTTTAACCATTAGCTTGAAGATGAGAGGAAGACAATACAAAGGAGATTTATGAAGCAAATGTTCAAACAGGTCCCTGGAACATGCTGCCAAGGGAAGTAGTGCAATCAACTACGATAGCAATGTTTAAGAGGCTCATGAATAGGCAGGGATGGAGGGATATAGACCATGTGCAGGCAGATGGGATTAGTTTAGAATGGCATCATGATGGGCGCAGGTACAAACAGCCCCTTCACATGTGTCCTCCTTTGTTTTGCTTTGTTATCCCACTCCCCTCTTCCAGATTGTTTTCTCTCCCCTACAATCGGGTCAACAGGTCCCTTTCAGAATGGCAGGCAGTGACTTGGACAGGTTGGGGGAGTGGGCAGATGCATGGCAGATGAAGTTTAATGCGGATAAATGTGAGGTTATCCACTTTGGTAGCAAAAACAGGAAGGCAGATTACTATGCAAATGGCGTCAAGTTGGGAAAAGGGGGAAGTACAACGGGATTTGGGGGTCTTTGTTCATCAGTCTATGAAAGTAAGCATGCAGGTACAGCAGGCAGTGAAGAAAGCGAATGGCATGTTGGCCTTTATAACAAAAGGAATCGAATATAGGAGCAAAGAGGTCCTTCTGCAGTTGTACAGAGCCCTAGTGAGACCACACCTGGGGTATTGTGTGCGGTTTTGGCCCCTAATTTGTGGAAGGACATTCTTGCTATTGAGGGAGTGCAGCGTAGGTTTACAAGGTTAATTCCCGGGATGGCGGGACTGTCATATGGTGGGGGAATGGAGCAGCTGGGCTTGTACACTCTGGAGTTTAGAAGGATGAGAGGAGATCTCATTGAAACATATAAGATTGTTAAGAGTTTGGACACGCTGGAGGCAGGAAACATGTTCCCGATGTTGGGGGAGTCCAGATCCAGGGGCCACAGTTTAAGAATAAGGATAAAGCCATTTAGAACGGAGACGAGGAAACACTTTTTCTCACAGAGAGTAGTGAGTCTGTGGAATTCTCTGCCTCAGAGGGCAGTGGAGGCCAATTCTATGGATACTTTCAAGAGAGAGCAAGATAGGGCTCTTAAAAATAGCGGAATCAGGGGGAGAAGGCAGGAATGGGGTACTGATTGGGGATGATCAGCCATGATCACATTGAATGGCGGTGCTGGCTCGAAGGGACAAATGGCCTACTCCTGCACCTATTGTCTATTGTCTAATCAGTCTGAAAAACGATCTCAACCCAACATTTCACCTGTGCATGTTCTCCAGAGATGCCGCCTGTCCTGCAGGTCCCATTTTTCCCCCATTGGAGCAATCTCCTATGCCTTGCCTGCCAAAATGTCTCTTAAATGTAGTGATCGCACTCCTCCTCTGCCAGCGAGTTCCGGACATCAATCACTCTGCTATATGTTGCCTCCACCTGCAGCAGAACTGTGAACATTCTCCTCTCTTTCTTCTCAGGAAGCATTTTGTAATTAAGGCCGTCTCATTTTTGTAAAAATAACTTCCGTCAGAAAAGTGATTACAGCACCAGAGAAATAAATTTCAATTCCTATTCTGCCAGCATTTTATTGTCCAGGTGCAAGCTGATATTAATCTATGTATTAAGTTACAAGCTTTTGCATTCTCATTGACTGGAATTATTGAGCTGCGTTTAGTAATGAACTCATCAAGTGTTTTTTCGATTTAAACTGATACATATTTATGATCTTTTATTTTATTTAAGTTTGATGAGGGAAGCACAAGGATCTCAGCAGTTGGTCATAAACTTCAATTAGCATCATACATTACGGGAACAGTTGCAGTCCCTGACAACCATTAAGAACCCATTTGTACTAATCCTACACTGATCTCATTTTATTTGCCCCACATTTTTATTAACTTCACAGAGTCCACCACGTACCTATACACTGGGCACAATTTAGAATATAGAATGGTGCGGCAACAGGAACGCACTCTTCAGCCCACCATGTCTGTGCCGAACATGATGCCATGTTAAACTAATCTCTTCTCTGCTTGCACGTGATCCATGTCACTCCATTCCCTGCATATCCATGTACCTGTCAAACACCTGTCCAAAACCACAGACAGCTGTCGAGGCCAAGTCATTGGGTATTTTTAAGGCAGAGATTAACAGGTTCTTGATTAGTAAGGCTGTCAGGGGTTACGGGGAGAAGGCAGGAGAATGGGGTTGAGAGGGAGAGATAAATCAGCCATGATGAAATTGCGGAGTAGACTTGATGGGCCAAATGGTCTAATACTACTCCTACGACTTACGGACTCTAAAACACCGCAGTTACCACCATCTCTGGCACCTTGTTCCAGGTACCTACAAATACATAAAAAACGTGCTACGCACACCTCCATTAATCTTTGCCCCTCTCACCTTTAAGCTGAGGTCAAGGAAAGAGCGTTCACGTTACGGCCCTGTTTCCACCAATCTTTCCACCACCACACACAATAAGCTCAAGAGGCGGACATGACAGATACCATTGTATACAGATGCCGAGAAGCTCTGGCTGAACAACTTCTAATCTTGTGTGTGGACTGGATAAGAAGAAGACCTTTAAGCAATGCCCAAGAGTCTTTGAAATCACCACCTTGAGAAAAAGCTTCTGACTGTACACTCTATCAATGCCTTTCATGATTCTCTCAGGTCTCCCCTCTGCCTCTGACGCTCCAGAGAAAACAATTTGAGTTTGTCCAACCTCTCCTTATAACTAATAACCTCTAATCCAGCGTTGTGGTAAACCTCTTCTGCACCTTCTCCAAAGCTTCCACATCCTTCCTGTAACGGGGCGACCAGAACTGCACACGATCTGCAGTGATCAATTGACCTGCTAATCCGTACATCTTTGGGATGCAGGAGGAACGAGAGTGCCCGTAGGCAATCCACACATGGTCGCAGGTAGAACACGCAAACTCCACACAGTCAGCACTGGATGTCAGGAAGCTGAGAGTGACCATGATCCCAACCTCCATGGGCAAAGAAGATTTTGTGTGTGAGATTGTGGGAGGTTAGGGACTGCAGTTGGAGTGATGGCCCTTTGATTCACACTGTCATGTGAAGCAGCATTGATAAAAATCTGCTTCTAATGTGAGTAAAGGTCTCAGGAGCCACCTGCCCATCAACCCCTCCTCACCTTCATCCACCTATCATTTGTTAATAGATAGACACAAAATGCTGGAGTAACTCAGCGGGTCAGGCAGCATCTCTGGAGAAAAGGATTAGGTAACGTTTCGGGTCGAGACCCTTCTTCAGACTGAGAGTCAGGGGAGAGGGAAACTAGAGATACGAAAAGGTACAAAGAACAAATGAATGAAACGAATGCAAAAGGACAAATCAAAGCCAGCAACATTGACCCAGGAAAGGTGGAGCCCACAATGGTCCATTGTTGGCTGTGAAGAAGGTGATACCGAGTGGATACAAACAGTGTAATTAAGCTGGACAACAGTGAAACTACTTGGACAATTGGGGGGGGGGGGGGGGGAGAAGGGGGGGGGGGGGGGGAGGGACACTGGGAGAGAAGGAATGCAAGGATTACTTGAAGTTAGAGAAATTCCTACCTCACCCATCGCCCACTGCTTTATACTGACAATCTCCTCTTTACAGTCTCAGTCCTAAACATCAACTAACCCTACGTAGAAGCTGCCTGACCTTCAACAGCTTGGTTTTGTCTCTGGATTCCAGCATCTGCAGTCCCTATGTCTCCTTCTTATAATTTTTATTATCGAGAAGCACCAAGGAGTCCCTCAACGCTTCATTAATAACCACCAAAAGCAGAAGAAATTAATACATTATATTTGATTTATATATATAGGTATATTTAAGATATATTCCATGACCTTTTCCAAAGGTAAACTAAACAGCTAATACAGGAAACAAATATTACAATACAATAAGGTCTAACAGTATTGCCAGAAGCTAAGGAGCAAGTAGTCCCGAAGTTGACATTTTGTTTTATGATTGGGTTTACTGTACATGTATAATGGAATTCTAATTGTATTTATTTTAACATTATATCCTCTTTGTTTTCATTGACATTAAAGTCCTCTTTAAGTTCAGGTCCTCTTTCACCATGCATTGTGTTGCACAGATGCTAAGTTTAGTTTAGTTTAGTTGAGAGATACAGCATGGGGACATACCTTTCGGCCCATCAAGTCCAGGTTGGCTATCAATCACCCATTCACACTAGTATTATGGTATCCCACTTGTACATTCACTCCATTGAACTGAATTGAATACTTTACAAGGCACGGTGGCAATTTACAGTCGCCAATTAATCTACAGACCCGCATGGTTTTGCAATATGGGAGGAAACTGGAAGACCTAGAGGAAACGCACGTGGTCGCAAGGAGAACATACAATCTCCACAGAGACATTATCCTGAGGTCAGAATCGTATCTGAGTCTCTGGCGCTGTGAGGCAGCAGCTTTACCTGGAGCCCAAGTCAAAAATGTAGTTTAGTTTAGTTTAGCAATACAGCGCGGAAACAGGCCCTTTGGCCCACCGAGTCCGCACTGACCAGCGATCCCCGCACATTAACACTATTCTACACACACTAGGGACAATTTACACTTACACCAAGCCAATTAACCTACAAACCTAGAATGTCTTTAGAGTGTGGGAGGAAACCGAATATCTCAGAGAAAACACGTGAGGGACGAGTTTTTCTTTTCACAAAGGGTGGTGTTTTCTTTACAAAGCCTGGAATATGTTGCCAGGGGTGGTGGTGGAGGCAGATACAATAGTAAGATTAAACGAGAACTTACCAGTTCGAAGTTTGATCATTATTTTATGAGGAGTAACGTTGAGGGATTACGTGAAGAACCCGCCAGGACGCATGCGTGTCATTCTTCAAAGCAGCGGTGTGAAATCACAGATAACAGTAATGACTGAACATAGTAAGATTAGAGAAGAGGATACCAGTTGAACTTTATGATCAAGGGTGGGAGCGGAGGGCACGTAATCCCTCAACGTTACTCCTCATAAAATAATGATCAAACTTCGAACTGGTAAGTACTCGTTTAATCTTACTATTTTACTTCGGAGTCACGTGAGTGACTGCGTGAAGATTTCAAAGCTCTGTGATTTCATGCCGTGGAAACGAGTCCATGCATCACATCTGCCTTAATTGACTAAGGGAGGAATTGTGTTAACATGTTTAAGCATGAATCCGACATTGAAATCCATGATAAAGTTATTAACAACAAATTATAGCCCCTATTTCATGTGGTGAAATCATATTACAGAACTTAAAATTGATTCTGCAAAAGTTCCAGATTTAACCACTGGTTTATGGTAGAATTAGAAACATAGACATAGAAACATAGAAAGTAGGTGCGAGAGTAGACCACCAGGTCCGTCGAGCCCGCACCGCCATTCGCTCATGGCTGAACACTAAACAGACACACTTACCCACAAACAGTAGACACAAGACACAGAACACAAGACACTACCCTCCCCTTTATACCGCTATCACCCCTTTCCACCCCAAAAACCTCGTGATCTCCTGGGGGAGGCAAAAAAACGGATAAAAACCCAGGTCCAATTCGGGAAAAAAATCCGGGAAATTCCTCTCCGACCCCAATCTAGGCGATCGACACTTGTCCAGGAGATCACTCAGGTCTTACTATACTAACCATACCTAGGTCCATATCCCTGCCCTCTCCCCGTAGCCCCTTATCCCCTTGGCAGCTAAAAAAACATCTATTTTAGTCTTAAATATATTTAAAGTTTCTGCTTCCACTGCTCCCTGGGGCAGTGAATTCCATAAATTAACCACCCTCTGGGTGAAGAAGTTCTTCCTCATCTCAGTTTTAAAAGAGCCCCCCCTTATTCTGCAACTATGTCCCCTAGTTCTAGTTTCCCCGATCATTGGGAACATCCTCGGTGCATCCACCCGATCAAGGCCCCTCACGATCTTATATGTTTCAATGAGATTGCCTCTCATTCTTCTAAACTCCAAAGAGTAGAGTTCCAGCCTACTTAACCTTTCCTCATATGTCAATCCCCTCATTGCAGGAATTAATCTTGTAAACCTTCGCTGCACTGCCTCCAGGGCTAGTACATCCTTTCTTAAGTATGGACCCCAGAACTGTACACAGTATTCCAAATGTGGTCTCACTAATACTGTGTACAGCTGCAGCAAGACCTCCGTGTTTTTATACTCAATCCCCCTAGCAATAAAGGCCAAAACTCCATTGGCCTTCCTGATTGCTTGCTGCACCTGCATACTAACTTTTAGTGATTCATGTACTAATACCCCTAGATCCCTTTGCGTTGCATTACAACGCAGTTCCTCCTCATTTAGAAAATAACTTGCCCTATCATTTTTTTTCCCAAAGTGAATGACTTCACATTTATTAGTATTAAACTTCATCTGCCAAGTTGTTGCCCACTCACCTAGCTTATCTATATCCTTTTGCAGACTCTTCCTATCCTCCTCATCCCCTACTTTTCCTCCCATTTTTGTATCGTCCGCAAATTTTGATATATTACACTTGGTTCCCTCCTCCAAATCATTTATATAAATTGTGAACAACTGGGGTCCCAGCACCGACCCTTGCGGAACCCCGCTAGTTACCGGTTGCCATCCCGAGTATGAACCATTTATCCCCACTCTCTGCTTCCTATTTGTTAGCCAATCCTCTACCCATGCTAATATATTACCCCCAATCCCATAATTTTTTATTTTTAGCAATAGTCTCTTATGTGGCACCTTGTCAAAAGCCTTTTGGAAGTCCAAGTATACCACATCCACCGGTTCCCCTTTATCCACCCGGGTTGTTACTTCCTCAAAGAATTCGAGCAGATTCGTTAAACAGGACTTCCCCTTCACAAAACCATGCTGGTTCTGTCCGATGAAGTCATGTTTATCCAAGTGCCCCGTTAGTGTTTCTTTAATAATTGTCTCTAACATTTTACCCACCACCGATGTTAGACTAACCGGTCTATAGTTACCCGCTTTCTGTTTACTTCCTTTTTTAAATATAGGTGTTACATTGGCCATTTTCCAATCCACTGGGACCGTTCCTGCCTCCAGGGAGTTTTGGAAAATTATCACCAATGCATCCACAATCCCCACCGCTATCTCCCTCAAGACCCTTGGATGTAATCCATCAGGCCCAGGGGATTTATCCTCCTTCAGTCTCATTAATTTCCCTAATACCACCTCCTTGGTGATCTTAATAGTATTTAGCTCCTCCATTCCTACCGCCCCCTGTTTATCCAACGTTGGAATATTTTTTGTGTCTTCTATGGTGAAGACTGATACAAAATACTCGTTTAATGCCTTTGCCATTTCCATGTTCCCCACCAACAACTCTCCAGTCTCACCCTCCAATGGACCAACGTTCACCTTAGCCACCCTTTTTCTTTTTATATAGCTATAAAAACTCTTACTATTAGTTTTTATGTTGTTTGCTAAATTCCTTTCATAGTCTATTTTCCCCGTCTTAATTAATCTCTTAGTTATTTTTTGCTGACCTTTAAATGCTTCCCAATCCTCTACCCTCCCACTATCTCTGGCTACCTTATATGCCCTTGCCTTCAGCCGAATACTATCCTTTATAGTTTTACTGAGCCATGGCTGACTGTTCTTACCCTTACCCCTTTTTTTCTTCATAGGAATAAATTTTTCTTGAAGGTTATACAGTAGACCCTTAAACGTACACCACTGCTCATGTACCGTCTTATTCTTGAGTCTGCTATCCCAGTCAACTTTGATCAGCTCAGTCCTCATACCTTCATAATCCCCCTTATTTAGACTAAGCACCCTAGCCTGAGTTTCAACCTGCTCCCCTTCTATTTGAATATGGAATTCGACCATATTGTGGTCACTTGTTCCCAACGAGTCCCTAACTATGACATTTTTAATTAATCCTGCTTCATTACACAGGACCAGATCCAAGATTGCCTCCCCCCTTGTCGGTTCTGTGACATACTGTTCTAGGAACCCGTCTCTAATACATTCTATAAATTCTTCCTCTAGTCTACCCTGCCCAGTTTGGTTTGCCCAATTAATATGAAAATTGAAGTCCCCCATGATTACAGCAGTTCCCTTTTTACATGCGTCAACTATTTGCAGATTTATGTTCTGACTAACAGCGTCACAGCTATTTGGAGGTCTATAAATTACACCCACTAGTGTTTTTTTCCCCTTGTTATTCTCTATCTGTACCCAAGCTGTTTCACTATCCTGATCCTTCAACGCAATATCCTTCCTCTCTATTGCCGTTATTCCCTCCCTTATTAAAAGGGCCACCCCTCCTCCCTTTCTTTCCTGTCTATCTTTCCTAATTGTCGAGTACCCCTCTATATTTAACTCCCAGTCCTGATCCCCTTGCAGCCATGTCTCCGTAATGGCCACGATATCATAACTATATATACTTAATTGCACCGTTAATTCATTTATCTTATTACGAATACTCCGTGCATTTAGATAAAGCACTTTCAGATGATTTTTACTACCCTTCCTTTCCGTTTTTGCCCCTTTTACATCTAGAGCTTTATCTTCACACATTCTGTCTCCTGTCACATTTTGACTTTCCGCTTCCCCACTGATACCCTGCTCTATTTCCTCTACCCCTGCCGTTATTACCCCCCTTGATACCTCCCCCCCGCTACTTAGTTTAAAGACCTCTCTACTGCCCTAGTTATATGATTTGCCAGGACCCCAGTCCCAGCACCGTTCAGGTGAAGTCCGTCCTTACAGAACAGATCCCCCCTGTCCCAGTACTGGTGCCAGTGGCCCAAGAAACCAAACCCATTATTCCCACACCAGTCTTTGAGCCACGCATTCAGCTTTTTAATTTTACGTACCCTCGCCGATTTGGCCCGTGGCTCAGGTAGCAATCCGGAGATCAGTACCCTCGAGGTTCTGCTTTTTAATTTATTCCCTAACTGCTCAAACTCCTTCAGCAGATCCTCCTTCCTCGTCCTTCCTATGTCATTGGTCCCCACATGGACCACGACCACTGGATCCTCCCCCTCCCACTGCAAATTTCTCTCCAGCATCGCAGAGATATCCTTAACCCTAGCACCGGGTAGGCAACACAGCCTTCGGGACATGTTCTGCTGGCCGCAGAGAACCTTATCTACCCCCCGAATAATACTATCCCCTATCACTACGGCATTTCTTCTAACTCCCCCCTCTGGAATGGCCTTCTGATCCACGGTGCTGCAGCCAGGTTGCTCATCCCTCCCACAGCCCCTGATCCCGTCCTTACATTGAGTAAGAGCCTCGGTCATGCTCGTCAGGGACAAGGGCTGTGGCTCCTGCCGCATCTCCTCCTGGTTCCCCCTACCTGCCTCGCTTATGGCCACACCTTCCTTTCCGTGCTCACTGCCAACTGAATTAGTTAAACTGGTCGGTGTGACCATCCCCTGGCACAAAACATCCAGGTAATACTCCCCCTCCCTGATGTACCGCAGCGTATGAAGTTGGGTCTCCAGCTCATCAATGCGGAGCTGGAGTTCCTCTAGCCTCAAACACTTACTGCAGCTGTAGGGATCTTCTACATCAATGGTGTCGACAAATTCCCACATCTCGCAGTATTGGCACATCTCCTGACCGCCCATCTTATATAAGTAATTAACTGGTCCTATTTAAGAATCCCCTACTGTATTGATACACCCCTTATTTATATAATCCTACCTCCTATAAATGGGAAAGTACTCACCCCAGCCGTAAATTACCTACTGGTTTGGCTGTCTAGTGGTAATTCCGTCCGCTCTTCCTGTCTGGTCCACTGCTCCCTTGCAGTGCGTGGCAAACCTCTTTGCCTCTGTTTTATATCTACAGTGCGTGGCAAACCTCTTTGCCAACCTTTTTGCCTCTGTTTTATATCTACAGTGCGTGGCAAACCTCTTTGCCAACCTCTTTGCCTCTGTTTTATATCTACAGTGCGTGGCAAGTGGCAATTGTTGGAACGTTTTTTCCCTTGACAATCCTGCTGTCTCCAGGATTTGGTCCATCAGTACGTCCAACTCCATAGCTGCCGATGTAGCTGCAGCCCTGGTGGAATGAGATTTGAATATGTTAGTATCCACTCCAGCTGTTGTTAAAACCTGTTTCAGCCATCTGGAAAAGTTTGAACCGACACTTTTTTGTGGGGTTGCTTGTGGCTGATTGGTAGTGCCATCTCATAGCCTCTGATGTTTTTGGTGTTCTCCATATATAACAATAAATGTCTTATTATACAGAGACGATCATCTATAGGATAAGCCCTAAATTCTATTTTGAGGCCTGATGGTCCCGGTCTGTTCTGTTTGACTAATTCGTAAATATGAAAAGGTATATTTCTTGTTGAAGAAGTCATATTGTCCAGCCTTAACTTATGTAAAGACTGTACCCTTTGTGCTGTGACCAAAGCCATCAGCATGACTGTTTAATGCGTCAGTTTTTGCAGGGACAGAGCTGTTGCTGGAGACCAGTTCCTTAGCAACGTTAGGACAATACTCACATCCCATATTTGAGAGTACCTGGTTCTTGGGGGATTGATATTAAAAATTCCCCTCATAAGTTTGGTTACCATAAGTGAGTCCCAACAGAATGACGCTCTGATCCTCGCCATAGATATGCTGAAAGGGCACTTCTGGCGCAGTTAATGGCACTGTAACTGAGCCCCTCATCATAATGGAGGCCTGCCAGGAATTCCAGAACAGACGTTATGTTCATCGAGCTGTAAGTGATATTGTTTCTGTGACAATATATCTCCCATTTCCTGATGTATACCAGATATTGTTTTTTGGTGGACTGCCTGTGAGCTGCTGAGATAATGTTCAATGTTCGGTCCGTCAGTCCCAGTTCCAGTAGAGGTTTCTTTAAACTCTACAAATTAATAAGTTTGTCGTATTATGACATGGATGGCTATCCCCAGTTACGGGATGAACCAACAAATCTGGTTGTTTCAGGATGGTGATACATGGTTCTAAGACCATGTCGAGTATCACAGGGAACCATGGTTGATTAGGCCATCGGGCACTACCAAAATACCAGACGCCGAGTCTTGTTGTATTTTGCGTAATACCCAACTGATGAGGCAGAAAGGAGGGAATGCATAGAAAAAACAATTTCCCCCAATGCAGCGGAAAAGCATCTATCACTGATGCCCCAGGGTCTGGTTCCCAAGAAACATAGTTTGGTAACTGGTGATTGAGTCTAGATGCAAATAGATCGATATCTGGTGTTCCATACCGTGCTACAATATCAGCAAATACTTTTATAACATATATAACCAATATATATCCATATATAACCATATATATCCAACATCCATTCGATGTTTTCATTGAATTTGCGTGACCTGGTGTCTGCCACTGAATTTAGGTTACCTGGTAGGTAAGTAGCTGATATCCAAATATTTCTCTGGATACACCATTGCCAAATTGTATTAGCCGGATTGTCACATGATGTCGATTTGATTCCACCCATATGGTTAATATATGCCACCACGGTGGTATTGTCAATCTGTAGTCTAACATGCTGGTGATATATTCCAGAACAGTATGACTTTAGGCCATAGAATGCACCCAACATTTCAAGGTAGTTTATGCCAAGTGTCTGTAGTAATGATGCCTCCTGTGCATTCCATCTACCTCCACAGCTGGAGATGGAATTGGAGCACCCCAACCAAGTGCACTGGCATCAGTTTGAAGCACCACTGAGGGGTTGCTGATAATGATAGGGCTGGAACAATGCCGAATGTTATCCCTCCACCATTTTAATTCCATAATTGCTTTGATTGGTAGCTTCATTGGTCTGTCGAAATGACCAGCATTAATTTTGAGTGCTTGTATTTTTGCCCTTTGTAAATTTTGATAATACAAAGGTCCAAATTGTGTGGCTGGAAAAGCAGCCACTTCTTTGCCAATCACCCTTGCTACCAATCTGATAGATGGTTCACTGATGTCAATGAGGTTGTTGCAGGCCTTAGTTAAGACTGTAGCCTTGTCCTTTGGTAAAGTCACCGACATGTGAACTGAGTCAATTGTGAACCCCAAATAATCCATTATGGTGGAAGGCGTTAGTTTAGATTTAACTGGATGGATGATAAACCCCAGTTTCTCAAACAATTGTTTGGTGGCTGATACAGCTAGTTTGGCTGATTCCAAAGTTTAGCCCACAATCAATATGTCATCTAGATAGGCCATGATCATATGTTTTTGTTTCCGAAGAAACGCTAGGGCTGGTTTCAAAATTTTTGTAAACAACCTGGGGCTGATGTTAATCTATTTGGTAGAGCTCTATACTGCCAGAGCTGCCCCATCCAGTTGAATTTTAAATAACGTCTGTGATCAGTCCGTATAGGCACTGAATAGTAAGCATCTTTTAGGTCGATGCTGGCCATGAAGTAGCCTGTGGAAATCAATTGTTTGGCAGTAACAAAGGTTTCCATTTTGAAATGAATATACTGCACAAATGTTTTCAATTTGGTCAAATCTATGATGATGCGACAACCACCATCTTTTTTCAATAACCCCCTTAGCGTGGAGTCTCACCAGTTCAGCATGTGCTTCCAATTTTTCTTTTCGTGAAAGTACGAACGTTCGGTTCGGTACATGCTGAACTGGGGGCTATTTTTGTGCACAAATTCCATGGTATATCCCTGGATACTGTTTAAGATATAAGTGTCTGTTGTTAATGCACTCCATGCCTCCCAAAAGAAGTGTAATCTCCCACCGATATGTGTATTATCCACACTTCCTATAATTTGTAAGGGACCAGACCCACCTACCTCCATGGTTACCACTGGAAAGTTTACTCCTTCCTGTGTGGTCTTCGAGGAGGTTGAGGCGCCGGTGTCTGGGTTTGGGTTTGGGGTTTGCGCATTTTCTACGAAGACCGGTCTGGGCCATGGCCTAAAAAAGACCGCTGTCCTGTATGTCCGGTCTTTGAGCTTTAACCAGCTTCTGATTGTCTTGCTCTGCTGGTGGGTGCGTAAGGGTGCTGTTTTTGAGTGTAGGAGGTCCTCTCATCGAGCTCCTTCTTTCTCCTTCCTGCACCCCCTGCACACTTGTTGTTTGTTCAGCAAACCCCTCTTCAGGTCAGCCCAGAATTGACCCCCAGTACTCCCCTCTGACGAGGGAGATGCACTGTGCAGCCCTACGTAAGGTGCTGCTGTGGGTGTTTTGTATAACCCATGGTGACTAGACTCCATCTCCCGGAGTCTGTCACATTGGAGCATCTGCTCCATAAGCCGCTCCATTTGCCCCCAGCAACGCTGGTCCCCGCGGCATTTCTTGCAGTCCGACTTGTCAGAGTCAACGGCTCTGTTCCGTATAGCCTTCCCGCCCGGCCGTGGTGTTGATCTGGCCGGCGCGGGTGCCAAGTCGGGCACAGCTGATCCCACTCACGGTGATGCTGGTGCCTTTGGCTGCTGCTGGCTGCCCGCAACTCCGCGGTTTTTCCCAGCCAGTGCAGCCCTTGTGGACTCTTGTCCATAGTTTCCCCCTGTAAGAAACAGACACGGGAAACAAAACACGACCGCAGTAATTCCCTTACCTGTCGGTCTTGGTTTTTAAAAACTTGCCGCTGCAGGGGAATGCTCCCTCCGCTTGCCGTTTTGACTTGTCAGAGTCAACGGCTCTGATCTGTGTAGCCTTCCCGCCCGGCCGTGGTGTTGATCTGGCCGGCGCGGGTGCTAAGTCGGGCACAGCTGATCCCACTCATGGTGATGCTGGTGCCTTTAGCTGCTGCTGGCTGCCCGCAACTCCGCAGTCCTCCCCAGCCAGCTTTAGACGCAGCCCTTGTGGACTCTATTTTTGTCCAGTTTCCCCCTGTAAAAAAACAGCGCGGGAAACAAAAAACGACCGCAGAGTAATTCACTTACCTGCGGTCTCGGTTTCAAAATTACCACTGCGGGGGAACGCTCCACCCCGCCTGTCGTTTCGCAATGCGTGAAGCGATATGACACGCATGCGTCCTGGCGGGTTCTTCACGTAGTCACGTGACTCCGAAGTAAAATAGTGGCTTTTACATAGGCACATGGATATGCAGATAATGGATGAGTATGGATCAAGTGCAGGGTGATAAAATTAGTTTATCTTGGCGTCATGTTGAGTACAGACATGGTGGGCCGAAGGATCTGTTCTGGTGCTGTACTATTCCACATTCTATGAAACACTGCGTACATTGTCTTCTTGTCACCTTCTAATCCCATTCTACAAAACAAATACTAATGTCTTTGATGATAACTTTGCCTAATTTAATATCTATATAACTAAAAGTCTCATCTTGACCACTTCCTGTCTGCGCTGTATATTGATTTTCGAAAAATTGCTACGATATATCGTTATGATTTTGGGCCATCTTACGCACAGTCCTCTTCTGCTGAGGCAGCCTCGAGGGTTTTTCCGATCGATGAAAAATAAAAAAGTTATGAATATTTTTAAAATCTTGAGGTCAGTTGATTGGTCCTCTCGCTTGTCAATCACCATAATGAAGGTAACACCCCTTCCGGGGGGGGGGGGGCAGGAGTATAAAGCCCAAATGGTATGAAATTGCATTTGAATTTGGTCACCTGCACTCTGCTTGAAATTGTATGAAATTGCATTTGAATTTGGTGGCCTGCACTATTCTTGAAATTGTATGAAATTGCATTTGAATTTGGTGGCCTGCACTCTGCTTGAAATGGAATTTCAAGGAATAGCCGTTAGTGAACTGCCAGCCCACCAGTCGTGAGTCAATCAACTGCCAGCCCACCAGCCGTGAGTCAATCAACTGCTAGCCCACCAGCCTTGAGTGAGTGAACTGCCAGCCCACCAGCCCTGAGTGAGTGAACTGCCAGCCCACCAGCCCTGAGTGTGTGAGCTGCCAGCCCACCAGCCCTGAGTGACTGAGCTGCCAGCCCACCAGGCCTGAGTGACTGAGCTGCTAGCCCAAGAATCCATTCAGCCCAAATGTCCATACTAGCCCTCTGCAAACCAGTCCCTTCAGCCCACAACTAGTGCTCCAGAACCCCCTCCCCCCCCACTGGCCACCAATATTAGAATTGGTGGAGAGGTGGAATATTGCTTTGGGGGACCAGCCCTCCCTTGTGAACATGGGACCCAACGGGACCCACTTAGTCTAGTACCTATTGAAATCTAAAGAGTGCTTTAGTAGTTCATGTTGCTTTTACCAGGCATTTTTATTGTGTTCAGTTTCAAGCTGCAACAAACCTTCCCTTGAATATCTTGGTATGGACAGAATGGGCCGATTAGTCCGCAACTATGCTCCAATGATTCTGCAACTCCAAGAAATATGGCAAAGAAGGAATTACAGTGAAACACAATGCTTCCGCAGTGTGAACCAATGGATGGGAGTGTTGATACCTCTTAGTTTACAGTCTGAGAACCCCGGTTGATGGTGTGTCCTCCATTATTGTCACCAAGAGCGGCACGATGGCTCAGCGGTGGAGTTGCTGCCATACAACACCTGACTATTGGTGCTTATCTGTACACAGTTTGTATGTCTCCCATGACCTGCATGGGTTTTCACAGAGATCTTTGATTTCCTCCCGCACTCCAAAGACATGCAGGTTTGTAGGTTAATTGGCTTGGTATAAATGTAAATTGTTCCTAGTGTGTTTAGGGTGTTGTTACTGTGCGGGGATCGCTCGGCAATGTGGAATCGGTGGGCCACAGGGCCTGTTTCCACGCTGTATCTCTAAACTAAACTAAACTAAACTAAACTAATACCTCTAGTGTACCCTTGGGTTTATCCTAGACATTGCCCCTACATCTTGACTTTGAACTGCTGGTCCACAACATCATCCAACAATATAATACCAATTTGCACATTAATGTTGATGACACCAACTTTTATCCCATCACCACATTAACTTGTCATTCTTTATCCCTCTACTCTCTCCAAATTGGCAGAATGTTTAGCCAAACTCTAGTGATGAATGAGCAGATATTTCCTGGACTGGATATACTGGACAAAATAAAGCCAACTTCTTCTGTTCCTTAGCCAAATGCTCCATGGTTCTCTCTCACAAGTATCTGAAACTAATCCAGGCTGTTTGTTGCATTAGTTTCATATTTCAATGGCTTGTTGGATCGAACCCGGGTCTCTGCCACTACCACACCGATAATTTGATTGACTCGATTTAAATGGGCCAGCCGCACCCATTTCAGGGTGTCTAATGTATTTAGTACTGCCACATTCTCCCGTTGTTTAGGTAGTGAGGGCAGAATGACTCATGTTGATATCAAGGCAACATTTACCTGAGTGTGACAACAAAGAGCCGAGGAAAGAGAAACGAATGGGGATCGGGGAAAAATGATCACTGGCTGGAGTCGTGCATCCCAAAATCCTGGGGCGTCGCACGTGACCGCGCGTCACTGCCTACATCATCACGCACCATGCGCGCGTAACGCGCACCATGCGCGCATCATGCGTCGTGACGCGTAAATGATGCGCAAATGACACCCATGTGGGACAGGCTCAGTGGGTCAGGCAACATCTCTGGAGCATCTCTCGTGACCCTTCTTCAGACTCAGTCAGGCAGAGGGAAACTAGAGGTATGAAAAGGTATAGAACAGGTCAGAGCCAGCACCGATGACCCAGGAAAGGTGGAGCCCACAATGGTTCATTGTTGGCAATGGACGTGGTGATAACAAAGGAATACAAACAATGAAACTAGCAGGATGATTCGGGTGGGAGAGGGTTGGAGAAAGAGGTTCCTTGAGATTAGTGAAATCAACATTCATATCGCTGGGTTTCAAGCTCCCCAAACTAAATATGAGGTGCTGTTCCTCCAATGTGTGCGTGGCTGCACTCTGTCAGTGGAGGAGGCCCGGCGTAGAAAGGTCTGTGTGGGAATGGGAAGGGGAGTTAAAATGTTTGGCAACCATGAGATCACATAGGCCAAGGTGGACTGAGCATAGGTGTTCAGCAAAATACACTCTATGAGTTCCTCAACTCAACCATCTTCAGCAGTACCATCACAGACACTCCTTCGTCATAAGATCGGAAATGGGGATGTTCATTGATGATTGCATAATGTACAAGTTCAATTCACACAGTTCCTCAGAAACTGAGATTATCTTTGTTGGCATGAAGCAACAGCTAGACATCCCCAGGCATGGTCGGGTAGGTGAGGGGTAACACTCACACCACCATAATGATACAAGAAGATTAGAACATGCCGATTACAATCAGGGAATGCTGCAAACAGACCAACACTCTCCGCAAAACCTCCCTCTGGAATAAATGAAGATTAAACAATGGAAGGCCCAATCCTTCAAGAAAATGGAGAGAGAAAATTCTCTACTATTTTCTGATTGTTGGGAAATAATTAAAGCATAACTCAGTTTTCTATATGACATAAGCACATAGTGCTGGAGGGTAGAAGGGTGGTGCAGTGATAGATTTGCTGTCTTACAGCGCCAGAGCTCGTGTTTGATCCTGACTATGGGTGCTGTCTTCAAAGACATTGTACCTTCTCCCTGTGACTGCGTGAGTTTCCTTCGGGTGCTTTGGTTGCCTCCACTTTCCAAAGCCATGCAGGTTTGTAGGTTAATTTGTTTCTGTAAAATGTCCCTAGTGTGAACGGTAGAACTAATGTGTGGGTGATCACAGGTCGGCACAGCCTTGGTGGGCCTGATTCCATGCTACATCTCTAAACTAAACTCAGCAGATTAGGCAGCATCTGTGGAGGGAATGGACAGATAACATTTCAGATTAGGACCCTTCTTTAGACAGTACCCAGGATCTGACCTGAAATGTTAGCTGCCCATTCCCTCCAAAGATGCTGCCTGACCCACTGCTGTCAGTCCCTCCAGCACTTGGTGTTTTGCTCGTTCCTAGCATTCGCAGTTCCCAGTGTCTCCATTTCCAAGTGACCTGGTTTGTGTGCTGAAGAGCCTTAAAATAGTTTGTGTAGGTAGGAACTGCAAATGCTGAAGATAGAGTAACTCAGCGGGTCAGACTGCATCTCTGGAGAAAAGGAATAGGTGACATTTCAGGCTGAGACCCTTCTTCAAAAGTTCTTCAAGCTCTCTGGATATATCTTAGTGACACAATACTTACCTGTTTCGTCTTCATGTTGAGAGTTAGCAGGGCTGCTTCCAATGGAAGGTTCTGCTCAACCAGGATTTAGGGAGTTTCCCAGAAGAACCTTATTACAGGCAGAAGATATTGGAGTTGAGCTGATAATGCAGGGAATGTTCCCAGGCTCCTGAATTGAGTTGTAACAATGGAGAGAGACAACCCTAAAATACAACTGGAGCTTCTGTGCTAAGATTTGCCAGCCAATCTTGGCATCATTACTCAGCAATAGCTCAACTCAGTCTGAAGAAGGGTCTCGACCCGAAACATCACTCATTCCTTCTCTCCAGAGATGCTGCCTGTCCCACTGAGTTACTCTAGCATTTTGTGTCCAACCTCAAAACATAGATTCGTAGATGCAGCATGGACTCAGGGTGGTGAATCTGTGGCATTCATTGCCATAGATGGCTGTGGAGGCAAAGTCATTAGGTATTTTTATAGCAGGGATTGACTGATTCTTGACTGGTCAGGGTGTCACGGGTTATGGGGAGAAGGCAGGAGAATGGGATGGAATGGGAAAGATAGCTCAACCATGATTGAATGGTGGAGTAGACTCGATGGGCTGAATGGTCTAATTCTACTCCACTGGTCCTATCACAAACCCATCCTCAACCACCCATTTACACCAATCCCATTTTTTCTTCTCCCCTATGTTTCCATCTATTCCCCCCCCCCCGGTCCACAGATTCGACCGCACAAATGTACAAATGGCCAATTAATCAGTTTCAATGAGAGAGGAAATTGAAACCAGGATAAACTCCATGCAGTCACAGAGAAAACATGCAAACTCTGCACAAGCAGCACTGGAGGTCAGGATTGAACTGGGGTTACTGGAGCTACCAACTGCACCACTCTGCTGGCCCCAGAAGTCCGTCAGCCTGCACTCCAGGTTTTGGAAAAGCTGATTCAACACGTTGATGTTTTCACTGTAACATTCTTGCGAGCATGTCACGTGTATTTGTGTAAGATACTTATTGCATTCATGAGCCATGCTGAAATTATGTAGCCTTGCTGTCCAATGGGGCAAATACTGCGAGCATTCTGCTTATGCTGCAAAACAAAGGCATTTACCTGCTGTCAGGATGCAGCCTGCAAGATGCAGTGGCTCTGGGCACACGGTGGTGGAGGAGTGATACATCACAGAGTCGACGTTAAGGTGTATATAGAGCTATCAACATGCAGTCAATAACTCCCCGCATCATAACGAAGACTGCAACCTTTGCATATCCCTATGTTCCCTTTCCTTGGTTTTAGTTTAGTTTAGACTGACAGCGCAGAAACAGGCCCTTTGGCCCAGCGAGTCCGCACTGACCAGCGATCCCCGCACATTAACATTATTCTACACAGGGGGCAAGTTTTACATTCATACCAAGCCCATTAACCTACAGACCTGTACATATTTGGAGTGTGGGACCCTTGGTCTGGATCGACACGCACGCACGCACGCACGCACGCACGCACGCACGCACGCACGCACACACACACACACACACACACACACACACACACACACACACCAGAAGCATCCGACCAGCATAGAGCCACAAAGCGAATGATAATCCCTTTCACTAGCGCTTGTGAGGAGAGGTTGGGCCCGCCATGTTAGTGCACGTGCGCTCATCTGTGTGAGGTTAAGAGCGGGTTTCAGCAGGAGAACTGAGCTCCTCTTGGCAAACTGGTTTAGTTTAGAGATACAGCACGAAACAGGCCCTTCGGCTCTCCAAGTCTGCACCAACCAGCGATCCCCGCACATTAACGCTATCCTACACACACGAGGGACAATATTTACATTTACACCAAGCCATTGAACCTATAATCCTGTACGTCTTGGAGTGTGGGAGGAAGCCGGAGAGCTCAGAGAAAACCCACGGGGGGAGAACGTACAAACTCCGTACAGACAGCACCCGCAGTCAAGATCGAACCCGGGTCTCTGGCGCTGTAAGGCAATAACTCTACCGCTGCACCACCGGGTCGCCCTGGTCTGTTGATTATGATTTCCAATTCTGCATATCTCTGTCTAGTCCCACACCGCCAGGTTCACAAACAGCTGTTTTCCTACAACTATGAGGTTCTTGAACCGACCTGCATAACCCCCCATCCTACCTCAACAACAGTACACCATGGCCCATTGCCTGCCCTGCTATGGATTTTATTTCTATTTAAGGACTTATTTTTTTTCTAACTATGTCCTTGCACTAAAGTCTTGTTATTTTCTTTTACAATTTTATGTGGAATTTAAGTACAATTTGTTTTTCTGTGTTTGTCTGAGCCTATGGGCCTTTGATGCTGCTGCTGCTGCTGCTGCTGCTGCAACAAGCTCTTTTTATTGACCTGAACCTCACTGTACTCGTGCAGACAATAATGAACTCAACTTGAACTTGTTGTTCAGTGTTGGAGAGGGGATCCAATTGTCTGGGTGGCGGAGACATGGACATGTGTGGGGAACCCCCAGGACTCAAGAACAGCTCAGAAAAATGCACAGTCTTGCGTCAAGAAAATTAATCCAAAATGCAAATAAATAAAGTGGGGATGAGTGAAAACGAGGGTTTCTAAGCGACTGGAAGCTAAGCAAACACATTACATCATTCTTGGATTTGATACATGAATTTGGATAATGTACAAAGATCTCACTGTCTCTGCCATCTCCTTTATTTTTTAAACATGAATCTGCCACCTCTTCAATACCATTCTAGTAACATCATCCATTATGCTTTCCAATGAAGTCTTAAATTGACATACCAAATGCTTTCATAGCCAGCTCACCAATCAAACCAATGTTCAATTCATTAAATATTAACTGCTTAATGGCCTGTGATTACTGGACTGGGATTGTTCTGTCTTATCTGACTGTCCAGCATTGTCTGGCATTAGGGTCCTGTTTTTTTCACTAAATGCTACTTCCACAGAGAATGTCATTTCGGAAATGGAGGGCTTCTTCTAAAAGAGAACACTAATATCCGAGGATGGTTTGCTTTAATACATCAGTCCACCACCCTGGTAAAAGCTACAAGAGGCCCCTGTGTACATTTGTGTTTAACCATCTGCAGAAGCTTATAGTATTATGGGTGGGAAACAAATTAATAGCTGGAAACACAATTAATTTGATCAGGAAAAGCACAATCTAAAACTGACGTTTAAAATAATTTAGTTAATCACCCTGTCCATGCAGAATAGTTATGTATATGGGATTAAGGGTGTTAGTTGGAGGCAAAATGAACCAGTGAAGTCCACAATATTTTAGTATACAACAGTTGTCCAGGCTTTTGATTGATTAATTGAAAGATACAGCATTGAAACAGGCCCTTCGGCCCGCCAAGTCCACACTGACCATCTCTGAGATATATGGAACTCCCATTCATCTTACACCCTTGTTTCCTTCACTCAAATGCATCTCCAAGGGATGTGTAAACTTTCACAAACTAATGAATTGTTTATCTATGTCGAGTACTTTATTAATCCCAGGGGACATAATCCATGTGTGATACTTTCCAATGGACACAGCAAATACAATGCAGGTCAGCTATTGTTATCGACTTCCGAGGATGCTTTCCACAGTCTTCAAGGTTGCAGAGAGGACACCAGCCAAGCAGTCAGCTAATTATTAGGGGAATGATGTAGTACTTCCCTTGGTAGTATCTGGCTTTTAGTACAGGGTGAAATGAGTTCATCCCATACAAATTATTGCTCACTTGGGGGATTTTCTGTTTTCCTTGGATTTGCCCAAATCTAAATTGCTGAGCTACGAATACTTAACAATAAACAGATAAACCACAATCTTGATTCATTTTTATTACTGAGCTGTCAGGCAGCTGAAGTTGATAATATCAGATGCGTACTGCTCCCTTTGAAGTCTGCATTGGCTCAGAAAGCTGCAGTTGGTCAGCCAGCATTAACCTGCCACAGATATCATGCACCATCTTGGACCACGTCGCTTGTTCATAGCTTTGCAATACTTTCCCTTCCCCGCACCCTGAACAGTGGCTGATGTCCACGTGGTTTTTTTACTTTGGCGTGATGTATTCAAAGACATTCAGGTTAAGGTCTCTTTGAGCATCGCAGGTATAAATACCCAGGCAGATGATATTGCTTAAATCTCAGCTGTCAAATGAATGTTTTGAACATTGTTTACAAAAATAAAGAACAGGTTAAGCAGCAAGGACAGAGCATGTGAGAATCTACAAGATAAAGACAAGTTACTGCCCAGACAGGATCACCTATCTAATGAAGAAGCCCATAATAACAGATGCTGACTAACTCTGCTCTGCATTTTCAATTATTTTTGTTACCGCCTTCCAAATGGTTTGTACCTTCTAAAGCCACTTTGCTACTTGCTTGCTCCATCCTTAGACAGACTCTGCTTATGTTTGGCAAATGGTTTCACCAAGGAACAAAGGGAATTATTTTCAAGTCAAACAATACTTCATCATAATTTAGTAATTATAGAAGGAAGTATCATCACCAAGTACTACAACCCAACTTCAGAAACATATGACTCATTTAAAATGTTTATGGGTCTAGACCAGTGGTTCCCAACGTGGGGTGTGCGCCCCACAGGGGGGCAATTTGATTTTTAAGGGGGGCAATTTGATTTTTAAGGGGGGCATCAGGTAAACATATGTAGTTTATGTTTCAGATGTTATTTTGAGTAAATTCCATTTTCTGAGAATTATTTCTTTGTCTGCTCGTGCTAAAATATGGGGGGGGGGGGGGGGGGGGGGGGCATCAGGATTTTAGAGGTGATTAGGTGGGGCATGGCCAAAAAAAGTTGGGAACCACTGGTCTAGACCCAAAGTATTTCCATGTAAAAATACTGAACGAATCTATAATGGGCAGTCGAATAGATTATAATTGTCTCTTGAGGGGAGCCTTCTGCCTATTTTGAAATAACTGGATATCGTGTCTGCACTTTCATTTTGATGCATTAAATTATGAGTGAAATGATTGAAACTGGACTCAAATGCCAGAGGCCGGATTGAACAATATAGGAAACCTGATTTTAAATTCCACTGTACGAGAACTTGAATTTAATCTTTTTTGTAATGTAAGAAAGGGGTTGGTTTCAATTAAAATGACCATAACCCTATTGGATTGTTGTAAAGAAGTCTAATTCATCATTCTTAGAGTCACAGAGTATTACAGCACGGAATCAGGTCCTTTAGCCCATCTTGCTCATGTCGACCAAGACTCCCCATTTACACTAATCCCAACCTGCCCTCATCGCCTCTAAACCTTTCCTATCCATTATCCATCCTTTGAATGTATCATGCTTGGTCTATATGACACTCCAGTCCTCTGGGGTAGAGAACCACTCATCATCATGAAACAAGCATTGTGATGACAAATTGGGCAGCACTTCAATGATGGGCCCAACCATCTCTTCGGGAAGTAGAGTTTAGGTAGTAAATGTTCCCATCAGCATGTAAGATGAGACCAAACAGCTAAAACAGCTAAATTTGTATCTACCAGCACCTTTAGACTTGACTTTAGACTTTAGAGATACAGTGCGGAAACAAGCCCAAGAGTCCACTCTGATAAGCGATCACCCGTACACTAACAGTATCCTGCACACTAGGGACAATTTACAAATGTTGCCAAAGCCAGTTATCCTACAAACCTGTATGTCTTTGGAGTGTAGAAGGAAACCAGAGCACCTGGTGAAAACCCATGTGGTCACATGGAAACGTACATCTCCGTACACTACAGCACCTGTAGTCAGGATCAAACCCAGGTCTCGGCCGCTGTAAGGCAGCAACTCTACCGCTGACTTCAACAGGTTGAATAGGTTGACGCCTGATAGGTTAAAGTTTCGAAAGATCAACCGTTCTATATATCGATGAAATATAGATTTGTAATTTCTTTTTACAATGTTACATTTTATAAAATCCTTTATAACCATCTCCAATTAATTGGAACTTAATCAACTAAACACTTTTGTCCCAGTTTAGACTCTGCCCACTCCAACACTCTCAAACTATCCTCCATTTTCTTTAGATGCAGTTGTTGGTTTACACAACAAGATTCAGTGTGAAGAAGGGTCCCAACCTGAAATGTCACCTATCCATGTCCTCCAGAGATGCTGCCACTCCAGCACTTTATGACTTCATTTTCTTTGTCCCTTTTGATTTAATCTTATGTCCTCTCAAAAACCTCTCTGCTGTTCGCTTTAAGCATGCATTTGGCCCATATCCCTCTAAACCTTTCCTATCCATTATTATTGTAAAAAGAATTCCTGAAACATAGATGTCATACGTGATATTGGTTGGTGCCAATTTAAGAATTCAGTAGCGGGTGACCAATATTCTCTGTGTTGCAATCTGGTTTAGGATGGAAACTACCAGAATCTGTCTGCTTCTGTGGAGAAATTCATAGGAGACTGTAAGTATTATTTTATTTAACAAAGAATCCTTCTTGTTAGTTTGTATTATTGATTATCCTTCTGGTACCTTAGGGAGACCTTAGGTCTCTGCTCCGACGGCTGAGATGTTTCGAAGCAACCTTTTAAAGGTTTGACAATGTCGGACTACGGAAACTTTCCTTTTTAAAGGATTTCTCCATTCAGTGAGGAATTCCAGCGCTTTTCTGGAGCACTGTGGGAGCGGCTGTGGCTGGCTGATTGCCAATCGTACCTGGAGACTGGGAGTCGAAAGAGGCTGTGATAATGTGGTTTCGAGCATCGTAATCCTGCTCCTATACCGTTTTGCCCAGACCAGGGCGCCTGGGCATAAACGAAGAGAAGGTACTTTTTGAAGCCGGCAGTTTCTGGAGGTTCGGAAGACCTGGGAAAGAAGAGAAATTAAGCGTGGGCGTTTTTTCTTGTTCGGCTGGAGAGAACTGCTTCTCCTGCTCTTTTATCCAGGATGCGCTCCTTCCTCCACACCTGGCAAAGATTGGGGAGGTGCAGTCTAGGCTGACTAGGCTTCTGCAGCCCAAGCGTGACCCGTGTCTTAAAGGGATCCTGAGCTTTAAGAGGCGGGTGTTTATGAATGTGGGAACGGGGTCAGGCTCGGAGGGGAGCATGATGGGATCCCCTACCGCGTGCCTTGGAGTTGGGGGTATGCATGCACGGAGTCATGCGTGCAAGGGGGTTGGACACTTTCGCAAGGATTGTCCCAATGGCCGGGCTGCTGCGTGAAATCCCAACGCAGCAACCCAGAAAAGCACTGCTGGCCCATCCGGGGCTGCCAGCTCCACCACAGTGACCCGGGACAGCACTGCCCCCCCCTCCCATCCCCCCACGTCCTATACCTGCGGCGGTGGATGGCGGTGAGCAGCGGGGGGGGGGTGAGGGGGAGGGGAGAGGGGAAGGGATGGCAGGAGCGATGAGGGGGGGGGGGGAGTCCAAGAGGAAGAATAAACACCTTCAAGTGAGTCACCCAAAAGCAGATGAGCCCGCACTCACACCTGAGCCCACCCAAAGGGTGCCTGCTGGCCCCAGAAATGTCCAAGAGGCACTTGGCGGGGTTCAGCAAGGAGCTGGGGAGGTTCAGAAGGGGCAGGGGTGGTTCAGGAGGGAGCTGGGGAGGTTCAGGAGGGAGCTGGGGAGGTTCAGGAGGGAGCTGGGGAGGTTCAGAAGGAGCTGGGGAGGTTCAGGAGGGAGCTGGCGAGGCTGAGCAAGGGGATGGAAAAGAGGAAGCTAGTAGTGTGGAGGCGGAGGACCCTTCCTTTGTGGAGGTCACCGTACTATCGCACATCAGTGGGACAAAAAGAGGTCGTGGGCCCTTTGAGGGAGAGCATGGCCCTGAGCCCAAAGTCAGGGGGCAGCCTACCTCGAGACCTTCCACTCTTGTGGAGGCCGGTGACCCAGGGCTAGTGTCCTCTGGGCAGGAGGATTCCCTTCATTTCAGGGGCCATCCGTGGGTGTTATCACACCAGTTGTTGGGGTTGGCTCCCCTGGAAATGTGTCCCCTGGGATGGAGGATGAGCAGAGACAGCCCGAAGGGGGAGTCTTGAGTGTAGGGACGGTTTCCCAGCCTCTGCTCCTTATTAGAGCTACAAGAGTAGCTGAGGGATGTGCTGTCCCACCGGCTGTGGTTGTAGGGGAGACTCTAGAAACACCGGCTCCTTCTGTGGGCCTTAGTGAGGTTCCACCCCTGAAGGTAGAGGCTGGAGTCTCTCTGGGTGATGCTGCTGGAGTGGGTACCCTGGGTGCGGAGGGGGACGGGTTTGCTTGGTGTCGTGTCCCTCAATCGGATTCCAGGGATGCCTGCACACAGTGGGCTCTGGGGACGCCTCTTGGTTTTTCTTTCCCAGACCCAGTTGTAGGGGGCGGTGGGAGAGTGCAGGAGCCTGGCCATTCACTGGCCGGCTCATCGCTGTCAGAGGTATCGGGACCCTCCCTCGAAACTGATCCCGGGGGTGGGATCATGTTGGAGGAGGGGGAGCGTGATGTAGCCAGCTTGCACAGTGGTGCGAGCGAACTGGCAGCCGGCTGCAGCCCTCCAAACTCAGACGAAGACCTTGAGTGTAGTGAGGAGGAGGATGTTGCTTCAGGTGTCAGTGAGTTGGCAGAATGCCCGGATTCCAGTGCTGTGTCTCGAGGGGCCGGTTTCTGAGAAATTCGGGAGTCTCTGAAAGAATCCAAGGGCAGTAGGATTAAAGTCCAGTTAGCCGTCAAACGGTGGTTGGAACCATCGGGACTTTACGGCCACGACGCTATCCTTCACAGGGTTGACGGTAGAATTTGTTAGAGCTTTCTGGGGTATCCTGGGGGATGACTACATGTTGGTTCTGGGGGAGAGCCTGGCGACCGGGGAGATGCCCCTCTCGTGGCGTAGAGCAGTTGTTGTCCTGCTGCCCAAGAAGGGGGAACTCTGCATGTTGAAAAACTGGCGCCCGGTCTCTCTCCTATGCACAGAGTATAAAGTTTTTGCACGGGCGATGGCAAATCGCCTGGGCTCTGTGCTGTCTCAGTTGATTCACTATGACCAGTCCTACACAGTCCCTGGCCGGTCCATTCAGGATAACATCCACCTGGTTAGGGACCTGATTCATCTAGCCCAGGGTACTGGTCAGTCAGCTGCTTTTCTGTCTCTTGATCAGGAGAAGGCTTTTGATAGGGTAGAGCATGAATACCTTTTCGGGACGTTGCAAGCGTTCGGATTTGGACCGCATTTTGTGGCCCGGGTCCGCCTTTTGTATGCTGCAGTGGAGTCCCTTGTGAAGGTTAATGGTGCGTCTTTCATTTTGGGAGGGGGGTCCGTCAGGGCTTCCCCATGTCGGGTCAGTTGTACTCGGTCTGTGTGGAGCCGTTCCTGTGTCTTCTATGGAGGAGGTTGACAGGCCTGGCCCTACCTGGCCCGGGGGTGGAGGTGGTTCTTTCGGCGTATGCCGATGATGTACTCCTTATGTTCACCGATCCTGGTGACCTGCGGAGGATGCGTGAATGCCAGCAAATCTTCTCGGCTGCATCTTCTGCAAGGATTAACTGGAGTAAGTGCTCTGGACTTTTAGTGGGTCAGTGGCAGGTTGACTCCCTGCCGGAGGAGATGACAATGTTTGCGTGGAGCACCACGCACCTCCTCTATCTGGGGGTGTACCTGAGTTCCACTGAGGATGCTTGGCCGGCAAACTGGCAGGAGTTGGAGACGAAAGTGGTTGCCAGGCTGGGGCGCTGGTCAGGCCTGCTTGGAGTTCTTTCCTTTCAGGGGAGGGTGTTGGTCATAAACCAGCTGGTGGCCTCCATGTTGTGGTACCGGCTGGCAACTCTTGTCCTGCACTCTCCCGTTAGAAGAGGGCGGCCAGTCCTTGGTATGCGTGCGTACCCAGGTGGCAGCTCTCCGTCTCAGGACTCTGCGGAGGTATGTATACATGGAGAACGCCCCTAGATGGCACGCTCTGGCCACGTATTGTTTCCTCCGGGGCCGTTGTCTAAGGGGGGGTTTTGCGGCTCCCGGTGGCAGGCATCAGTTGACATGCCACATGGGGTCTGCCCAGCTTCTACCGCGATGTGTTAAGAGTGAGGAATCTGGTCATCTTCAGCCAGTGCGTTGCTCCACAGGGGGAGGGGGGTGTTGTGGCTGCGAGGGGGGGAGGGCCGGTCCTAACCCTGTCATGGCGGGTGTCGAGGAGAGGCGTGTGCTTGGAGTAATTCTGACTGAGCTCTGCCGGAATTGCTCATCGGGCACAGGCTTCAGAATATATCCCGGGAGCCGGCCCCACACAACATGAGCCGCCATTCCAAGATGCCCAGCGTGCAGTTTCATGATGCGGAGAGACGCACACTGTACAGAATGCTCCTGCGCGGAGAGACGCACACTGTACAGAATGCTCCTGCACATTCTACACTGCCTTGCCTTCATCTTCCATCCAGACACACCATGGCGGTCCGTGTTACCACTTGATGGTGGGGATGGTCCCCAGTGAAGGTTCTCTATAAGGGAGTTGTCCCACTTTACATTGGGGACCTGGGGTGGAGAGTGTTGCACAGAGCCGTGGTATGTAATAAAGTTTTGAGTCGGTTCACGGACTCGCCAGCCGCCAGTAACATCTGAGGCGAGGAAGAGACCGTGTTCCACGCGTATATGGAGTGTGTGAGGTTGCTGCCCCTGTACCAATATCTGAAGGGGTTGTTCCTCAAGTTCTGTGTTGGACACAAGGCAGGTAGCGGGGGAGAGCCGATCGGGGGTGGGGGGGGGGGGGTGGGACCTCCCTGTCGGTTTGCTCCTGGGCCTGGCCAAGATGGCCATTCGCGGGTCCAGGCAGCGGGCAGTCGATGGTCATGCTAGAGTCGGCTGCCTGCCCCTCTTCCGGGCCTACGTCCGTGCTAGCGTGTCCCTAGAGAGGGAACATGCGGTGTCCACGGGGGGACTGGGGGCCTTCCGTGAACGCTAGATGCCGGGGGGGGGGGGGGGGGTGAGAGCATTGTAGATCCAGATTGCAGCATTGGACTATAATGACTGCTTGATGTATTGTGACTATTGAACCTTTATGTTCCTTTGGTACACTGTCATATGCAATTGAATAAAGTCCTTGGAATGGAAAAGAGACAGAGACAGAGACAGAGACAGAGACAGAGACAGAGACAGAGGCAGAGACAGAGGCAGAGACAGAGACAGAGACAGAGACAGAGACAGAGACAGAGACAGAGACAGAGACAGAGACAGAGACAGAGACAGAGACAGAGACAGAGACAGAGACACAGACAGAGACACAGACACAGACACAGACACAGACACAGACAGAGACAGAGACACAGACAGAGACAGAGACAGAGAGAGAGAGAGAGACAGAGAGACAGAGAGATTAGATTATTCCTTTAATAATCCTTTTCAGGAAATTACAGAGAGAGAGAGAGAGACAGAGACAGACAGACAGACAGACAGACAGACAGACAGACAGACAGACAGACAGACAGACAGACAGACAGACAGACAGACAGACAGACAGACAGACAGACAGTGAGAGAGAGACTAGACAAGTTCTACACCCCACTTTCAAAGTAACGAGTTTCCTCTGAGTTTTGTGTCAGAGTTAATAGTTTTGGTCTTGCCCAAAATGGCAACCGTTTCTCTCTGAATTCACTGGAAAACTCCTTCATAATCCTAGCATCATTCATCTGACTAGCTCTCAGTAATTTTTCCTGAAAGTCACAACCTTCCAGTTCTGGGAACATTCTTCAGCGCAGAGGAGAGGTATTTAAATTTCTGAATAGATTAAGACTATTTTCAGCGATTATGGAATCCAAATTATGTGCAAATAGACACAAGATTAAATGTGAACAATAATGAACGCAGCATTTTTGCTTTGAAAAGATAAGGAGTCTAATTTTAGCGCTAATGACAAAATCTTGCAAGCATTTAAATATAAGCCAGAACAAGCCCTAAATAAAGCGGAATAGAAGGAATTAATTTCAGGGGAAACCACTGGAATTAAAACTGCTGCTTTTCATGGACTCCATTATATGGGATTTTGGTCCATTGATGGGGCCATTGATGGGGCTTTCATTTATTGTACAACCCTTATTACACAAGAGAGAGTAGAGATGAAATGGCTTCTTAGCTCATTACAATCCTTATGATGAAAGTTTTGTATTGGACGATCAAATATTTTAACCTAACAGCAAAGGAGGAACAATTATATTTCTAGTTGAGTTTAGTTTAGCTTAGTTTATTGTCACGTGTACCGAGGTACAGTGAAAAGCTTGCGTTGTGTGCTGATCAGTCAGTGGAAAGACTACACAGGATTACAATCGAGCCGTCCACTGTGTAGGGATACAGGATAAAGGGATTAATGTGAATAACGTTAGTGCAAGATAAAGCCCAGTAAAGTACAATGAAAGGAGAGAGAGAGAGAGAAAGAGAGAGAGAGAGAGAGAGAGAGAGGGGGTAGGAGAGGGAGAGAGAGATAGATAGAGAGCGGAGATGGTAGAGGGGGAGTAGAGAGAGAGAGCGAGAGAGACAGAGATCTATAGCAGCGTATACGAGAGAGAGCGCGATCTCTCTCTCTATTTAGATCGTCGCGCTTAATCTCGCCTCGCGCTGAGTTCTCTCTGAGAGAGAGAGATGAAATTAAAAGGCAGTATCAATAAAAATGTTTTGTGAAAGAGCAAAAGTGAGTTTTTCACCTTTTCAGAGTGAGGGATTTATGTTGCAGTCATTATGTGCTGCCACAAGTTTGTAATTGCTTCACTATAGACCATAAACTATATTGCTTCACTATAGACCATGGCAGTCTTGACACATGACGTCACCTGTCCTGACTTCTTGTCCCCTTCAGCTCTTGAGAAAATGCAAGAAAATGGGGCTGCTTAAAATGCAATGGTTGCCACACTCCTTATCTAGTTGAAAGTCCTTTGGTAAAAAGACAATGCCTACTGGATACGAATACGGAAACGTAAAGGCATTGCCCTAATGTGCCATCGTTCTACAGTCCCCTTGAGAAATGTGTTTTGACCATGTATTGGAGAGCCAGACCACAGACCCTTTAATGGCAGTGTCACTCGATCAATATATTGAAGAGGAACAGTATGAGGCTGCCAATGTGGTTAGATTCATTAGGCAGCACCACAGTTGAGTCAGACCCTTCCACTCTTCCTCTCCAACACACCAGTTTGTTTTTTCCAATACTTTTCTCAGAGTTCCACCTCAGGAGGCTGGGCTGTTCCTTTAAAGCCTTGAGGGTTGCTTTTTATGACCGTCCTGCCATGACATAGTAAGTGATCACGTTTCACATCACTCAGCTTTTATGTCACATACTCTCCATAGGAGAATCATTGTCAGATCAGCCAACGAGTTGTGTATTCCACTATAAAGCAAGTCACTCACTTTTATTATAACTGATGCAATAAAATTGTGTTTACATGCAAATCTCTGAGATCCCCAGTGATGTATTTAACTATGCATCACAGTCTCTGTTTGCCAACATTTATATCAACATACATCATAAATATGCATCTTATTAGTGCCTGAATTTACAACGCACAGCATTCTATCACGATACCTTTGCAGTTTGTAAAAGTGCCTTGGCTTTAACGCAGTACCTTGAGTAAAAGGTAAATATCAGTGGCCCATCTAGTAGAGCTGCCAGAGTCGCGGGTTCGATCCTGACCCTGGGTGCTGTCCGTTTACATAGAAAATCGCGATTTTCAAAAAAACTCAATTTTAATCAAATTCTTACGTTTTCAACATTGCGTTTTGGTTAATTTAAAGAAAAATCACAATTTTCATTGGGGGGAGGTTTCATTAAGAAAATTGCGGTTTTCATTGTGCGGGGTGAAATGGGGAGAGGTGAGGAGTGGGGGAGCAGGGAGAGGAGGGGGTATGGAGGGGAGAGGGGTTCATGTGGGAAGGAGGGAGAGGTGAGGGAGAGAGTGGGGAGGGGCGGAGGAGAGGGGAAAGAAGAGGGAGGGTGAAGAAGAGGGGGAGGAAAGGGGTAGGAAGAGTCATGGCGACGCGCAGTGGGAGAGGGTTGCCGTGACTCGCGTCACAACAGAGATCTCTGGCGTCACAATGGGAACCCCTCAGCCGCGCCTGCGCAGTTGGGGGTTATGGATCAGTGGTGGAATATTGCATTGGGGGACGGGACCAACGGGTCTGCACCTGGTCTAGTATATTACTAAACTCTCATCTTGTTTGTTATTATGTCTGTCTGTGTGCGTGTCTGTGATTGCGTGATGAGTGTGATCCTGAAATTACGGCAAAACGTAATTTGGCCCACCTTACTCACCATTGTTCTGTGGTGTACTGTGGCAGGTTTCGTTCAGATTGATGGTATATTTTACGTTATTCACATTTTAAACTTTACAAAAACCACTGACAAAAATCTCTTCCACACCTGCACTGGCAGTTAGCAGCGTATGACATCATAATGGGATCTCATATACATAAACTGCCTGTCAGCAGTGTTCCACCCCACAATAACATCACAATGGGATCTCATTTACATAAACTGCCTGTCAGCAGTGTTCCACCCCACAATGACATCGCAATGGGATCTCATTTACATAAACTGCCTGTCAGCAGTGTTCCACCCCACAATGACATCACAATGGGATCTTATTTACATTTTAAAAAAACTCCCTTTTAAATAACACACCAGCTTCCAGCTCACAATGATGTCAAGGGGGATAGAGAGGGAAGAGGGGAAAGTGTGGATGGTGGGAGGGAGGGAGGGACTGAGGGTAGTGAAAGGAGAGGGGGGGGAGAGGTGAGGGACGGAGTGGTGGAGGGGAGGAGGAGAGGGGAAAGAAGAGGGGAGAGTGAAGAGGAGGGGGATCTCTGGTGTCACAACGGGAACCCATCAGCCGCGCCTGCGCAGTTGGGTGCTATGGGTGAATGGTGGAATATTGCATTCGGGGACCAGCCCTCACGTGTGACAGGGACCCAATGGGTCCCACTTGGTCTAGTTCTCATGAAGCCACAAAGTCATAGAGACTCCCACATCACTATCTCTAATTAACAGCTGGTTGAAGCTGGTTATAGATATGGCTTGCTCTACATTTGGTGTCAAATTCTGGAAGTTGATAAGTCCCTTTCCAGTAGCGTTGGCGTTGTGTGATGTTCTAGCCAGAGGAAGGAGCATATGTCTTAATTAACAGCTGAGGTAGCCACCTTCTGCAGTCACACGCAACTTAGATTTATGGGCTTGATGATAGCGTTAATAGGTGGAAAGAGACTTCATCCTGCTTCCACGTCTCACAGGATATTGGATACGTAACACTGGGCCTTCACTGCCCCTGAATAGCTTCAGGGGCAAAGGTTATGATGACATGTGATATCTTACAGATCCCACAGCAAACAATATAGCACAGGAACAGGCCCTTCAGCCCACAATGTCTGTGCCAAACAAGGTGCCTGAACATAATCCATATCCCTCCATTCCCTGCACATCTAAAAGCCTCTTAAATGCTACTATTGTATCTGCCTGCACCACCATCCTAGCAGAATGTTGCAAGCACTCACCACCCTCTGTGGAAAACACCTTGGCCCACACATCTCCTTGAAATTTTCCCCCTCTCACCTTAAATCTATGCTCTCGCTATTTGATATTCCCATGCTGGGAAAAAGGTTCGGACTATTTACCTTTTCTGAGCATCTCAGGTCGGCAGGTCAGGTCGGAGGGAGTTCCCCCCGCCACAGGTACCATGTAATCCCGTGCTACCTGCTCCATGGTCGGATAGTCAGCGACTAAACCGTCTCCCCCACCTGGTTCGCCAGGTCTGTGGACCCCCAGCAGGACCAAAAACAAGACCTGTCAAAGGGCGGATGAGCTTCTAGCGAGTCAACGGCCAACCACACTTGAGTAGAAGTTGCGATCACTGTCGTACATAGCATTGTAAGGAATGATGATAAAGCACACACACCAAAACCCTACACTTCCGTCACCGTTCCCGTTGGAAACCAGCGCCAATGCGTCACTAATGTTTTCAACGATGATGAATGAGCCTCTCATCATTTTATACACTTTTATCTGGTCTCTCCTCAATCTCCAGTCTTCCAGAGAAAACAATCCAAGTCTGTTCATCCTCTGCTTGTAGCTAATACCCCATGATCCATGCATTATTCTGGTAATCCTCCACTCCACCCTATCCAAAGCCTCCACATCATTCCTATATTGTGGCAACCAAAACCGCATGAGTATTGCATTGAGGGAATTTGCCTCTCTGTGATTTCCTATTGTTTATTTGAATCATTGCTGCCTTTGGGATCCTTAGTTTAGTTTAGAAATACAGCATGACAACAGGCCCTTCAGCCCACCACAACCATGCCAACTGCTGATTATCCCTTCACACTGGTTATATGTTAACCCACTTTCTCATCCACTCTCTACACATTAGGAATAATTTGACAGAGGCCAATTAACCTACAAACTCGTGCATCTTTGACAAGCAAGAGGAAACCAGAGCAGCCAGAGAAAGCCCAGGCGGTCTCAGGGAGTATGATCAAACATCATCACACAGACAGCACGTCAGGATCAGGATCAAAGCCAGGTCTCTGGCGTTGTGAGGCAGCAGCTCTACCAGCTGAATGAATCAAAGAATCATAAAGCAGCATACCTCAGAACAAGGCCATTCAGTCCATCAACCCTATACTAGCTTGTTCAAAGTTCAATCGAGTTAGTTCCATTGACATACAATTTCTCTACAACTCTCCATTTATTTTTCATTCAGTTTATATTCCCTATTACCTTTGACGGCAATGAATGAACTGTGCACAAAACTAAACAAACTCCTTATTGCATTAAAATATCTTCCTCAGGTTGGTTCTGGTTCCTTTGGTTATCACTTTAAATCTGTATCCTCTGGGTTAGATGCCATTCATCCAATGGGCATAAATAGCTGGGAATGTGTCCTTTGATTGATTTTGCTAAACATGGAATATTATATTCATTTCACTCAGTTTCTGAAATTTGATTCCATTGAAATGAATAAAACGGACTAATTGAAATCAATAGATGGACTCCGTGAGGTGATAATGTTCCACGGGCAAGCTTCTCCCTAAATGTCCTTATTTTATAAACCCTTGATTACTTGAGGCCATTAAAACATCTTTGGAGACACTTTGAGTTATGGAGATAATACGGAGTCCAGGAATGAGTGGGTTAATCTATGATGAGTGTTTGTCGGCACTGGGCCTGTACTCATTGGAGTTTAGAAGAATGAGGGGGGTACTCATTGAAACTTACAGAATAGTGAAAGGCTTGGATAGAATGGATGTGGAGATGATGTTTCCACTAGTGGGAGAATCTAGGACTAGAGGTCATAGCCAGTCAAATTAGACGTTCTTTTAGGAAGGAGATGAGGAGAAATGTCTTTAGTCAGAGGGTGGTGAACCTGTGGAATTCTTTGCCACAGAAGGCTGTGAAGGCTGTCAGTGGATATTGTTAAGCTCGAGATAGATAGATTCTTGATCAGTACAGGTGTCAGAGGTTATGGGGAAGGCAGGAGAATGGGGTTATGAGAGAGAGATACAGTGCATTCAGAAAGTATTCAGACCCCTTCACTTTTTCCACATTTTGTTACGTTACAGCCTTATTTTTAAATAGGTTAAATTCATTTTTTTATCAGCAATCTACACACAATACCTCAGGATGAAGAAGCGAAAACAGGTGTTTAGACATTTTTGCAAAGTAATTAAAAAGAAATAACTGAAATATCACATTTACATAAGTATTTAGTCCCTTTGCTATGACACTCACAATTGAGCTTAGGTTCATCCTGTTTCCATTGATTATCCTTGAGATGTTTCTACAACTTGATTGGAGTCCACCAGTGGTAAATTAAATTGATTGTACATGATTTAGAAAGGCACACACCTGTCTATATAAGGTCCCACAGTTGACAGTGCACGTCAGAGCAAAAACCAAGCCATGAAGACAAAGGAATTATTCGTAGATCTCTGAGACAGGATTGTGTCGAGACACAGATCTGGGGAAGGGTATAAAACAATTTCCGCAGCATTGCAGGTCCCAAAGAGCACAGTAGCCTCCATCATTCTTAAATGGAAGAACTTTGGAACCATCTGGACTCTTCATAGAGCTGGCCACCCGGCCAAACTGAGCAATCGGGGGAGAAGGGCCTTGGTCAGGGAGGTGACCAAGAACCCGATGGTCACTCAGACAGAGCTCCAGAGTTCCTCTGTGGAGATGGGAGAACCTTCCAGAAGGACAACTATATCTGCAGCACTCCACCAATCAGGCCTTTATGGTAGAGTGGCCAGACGGAAGCCACTCTTCAGTAAAAGGCACATGACAGCCCGCTTAGAGTTTGCCAAAAGGCATGAGAAACAAGATTCCCTGGCCTGATGAAACCAAGATTGAGCTCTTTGGCCTGAATGCCAAGCATCACGTCTGGAGGAAACCAGGCACCGCTCATCACCTGGCCAATACCATACCTATGGTCTGAATAATTATGTAAATGTGATATTTCAGTTATTTCTTTTTAATTACTTTGCAAAAATTTCGAAACAGCTGTTTTCGCTTTTTTATTATGGGGTATTGTGTGTAGATTGATGATTAAAAAAAAAAAGAATTTAATCCATTTTAGAATAAGGCTGTAACGTAACAAAATGTGGAAATAGTGAAGGGGTCTGAATACTTTCTGAATGCACTGTAGATCAGCCATGATTGAAAGGCGCAGTAGACTTGATGGGCCGAAATGGCCTAATTCTACTCATATCACTTATGACCTTATGACCTTGTGGGATGTACTGACAGCCATTGCTACCGTTCTATCTGGTGGCATCATCCTTGTATATTCTGACAATTGGCATCACTCCTTTCTTGAATTTGTGTCAGCAACATTATCCTTCTGGGCACTGAAAATTAAGAAGACAAGCATTTTCTTTCTTTCTCCCCATCATTTCATTCATACTTACTGGTGCTGGCCTTTATTTGTGTGATCTCTTCTAACTGGGGTTATTGTGTAGGAAGGAACTGCAGATGCTGGTTTACACCAAAGATAGACACAAAATACTGAAGTAACTAGGGTTATTGTTCCCTTCCTTTGCTCCCTAGTCAAAATCTAAGGTCTGGCCTCTCTGTAAGTGGGCTGTATGTTCACAGGACTTCTGCATTCTCCTGTCAGGATATTTGGACAAGATGTCCATGGATGTTCTGTCAGGGATCAGTCTCCAATTTCTGTGCTTCCACACTGCCACCAGGAGAATAAGATTCCAGGAATTAATTTGGATGAAAATGTCTGGTCCAAGAGATTGTGATTTTCTTACAGAGAGTGCTCGCACAGTCATAGAATCATGAAGTCATTCAGCACTGGGTGGCATGATGGCACAGCAGTAGAGTTGCTGCCTTACAGTGCTTGCAGCACCGGAGATCCGGGTTCGATCTCGATTACGGGCGCTCTCTGTACGGAGTTTGTACGTTCTTCCTGTGACCTGTGTGGGTTTTCTCCGAGATCTTCGGTTTCCTCCCACACTCCAAAGACGTACAGGTATGTAGATAAATTGGCTTGGTATAAGTGCAAATTGTCCCTAGTGTGTGTAGGATAGTGTTAATGTGCAGGGAACATTGGTCGGTGCGGACTCGGTGGGCCGAAGGGCCTGTTTCCGCGCAGTATCTCTAAAACTAACAAAATACACTGGAAGCAGGCCCAAGCCGACCAAGGTATTCCATCTATGCTAACCCCACCTGCCCACGTTTGGCCCATATCCGTCAAAACATTTCCTATCCATGTACCTGTCCAAATGTCTCTTAAATACTGTCAACATATAATACATGCCTCAACTACCTCCTCTGGCAGCTGGTTCCATAGACCCACCTGCCACTGTGTAACAACGTTGTCCCACAAGTTCTTTTTAAATGTCTTCTCTCTCACATTAAACCTATGACCGCTGGTTCTCGATTTACCTTCTCTGGGTAAAAGACTGTGCATTCATCCTATCTATCCCCTCTGCATGGTTTTATACACCTGTATAAGATCACTCCTTGGCCTCCTGCCCTCCAAGGAATAAAGGCCAAGCCCATCCAACCTCTTCTTGACCTCTGCTCCTGGCAACGTCCTCATAAATCTTCTCCCCACTCTTTTCAGCTTTTTCCTTAGATGCTCAACCAGAAATGGGACGTAAAAAGCCTCAAAACTCTATGAACAAGGAATATAAAATTAATTCAGGCAGAACGTTTTACTGAAAGGTTAAGAAAGACATTTTAAGGAAAGATCTTTCATTCCTACAGTGAACTTTATAGCTTCATTATAGTCCAAGGCACTTCTCACTCACCAGTACTTGTGAAGCAGACACAGTCAATTTGGAAAATTAAGTTACAAGCAATATCCACAAGTATATAGAGTATTATTTAATTCATGAGACTCTTACATGGATTTAGTCAAGAATCAAGAGTGTTTTATTGTCATATGTCCCAGATAGGACAATGAAATGAGTGAGAAAAAGAGATTAAGGGATTTGAAAATTAGCGAGACAAAGGGAGATTTTCAGATACATTTGGCTATCGTCAGATGTCATGCAGTGAAAATGTGTTGACATCTTGTTTACACTCGCAGCCATAATACGGTGGCTCCGCTCCTTGGCCGAAGGTCTCTTGTCAGGATACTTACAATTTACGACCTCCAGACTTGGCCACAAATACATCACTGATCTCTAGACTCAGTGATGTAAGACAAGCCAGCAATACTCAGACACTTAGACAAGCGAAGAATGCCGAACGCTAAGCTTTCACTTACCATGTTACACTCCGACTGAGACTGCAGGAGATGCCTGAACAAAAACTCTCCTTACGGCTTCACATGCAGGTTCCACTCTGCAGAATGCGTATTGAGAATGCAGAATTCAGCCATGCAGAATGTGTATTGAGGCTTCGAAGCACCAATGTTGTCACTGGGATGATAACCCCACTAAATTACCTCCCGGCAACCATGATGCCGGTTCCCCTACACAATGGTACAATGCATGGTGGCTGCATTAAAGCAGTTTGTATCGTTTATATATTTCCATTACTTCAGTTCCTCAAGCCACATAGGGCAGAAGGGGGCACAGTAAAAAAAAAATCCCTGATTTTGAGTTATGGGTTAGTCATGGATTGTGGAGCTATTTGACGTAGTGGATAGAGTTATGGATAGTCTATCAGAGATACAGCACGGAAACAGGCCTTTCCACCCACCAAGTCTGCGGCAACCAGCAATCACCCCGTACACTAGCACTATCCTACACACTAGGGACAATTTTTCAATTTTTACCAAAGCCAATGAAACTATAAACCTGTACATCAGGGGTTGGCAACCTACGGCCCCCGGGCCGAATGCGGCCCATAATCCAAATCATCCGGCCCGCAGGCGGATTCCCCCCCCCCTCCCCCCCCGTAATCATCCAGCCCACCGAGCAACCCGAGCAGCGGCCGGTTGCCCCGAGCAGCGGCCGAGCTCTGGCCGTTCCGCATCCTGCGCAAAGCCGTCGGCACGGCCGCGCACCTTCTGTGAATACATTTAAGAAGGTAGACAAAAATGCTGGAGAATCTCTGCGGGTGAGACATGCAAGGGTTGCATGAGGCTGCCTCACCCTCTGAGTTTCTCCAGCATTTTTGTCTACCTTCTGTGAACACGTGATTCCGGGGCGGGATGGGGGCGGGATCGATGTGTACACGTGATAGATGTGGCCCGCCATCCACTCACCGACATGCGTCCTGGCCCCTATGCAGAACGAGGTTGCCCACCCCTGCTGCACATCTATGGAGTGTGGGAGGAAACCGGAGCACCCGAAGGAAACCCATGTGTGAATTTATGGAATTCCCTGCCCCAGAGGGCAGTGGAGGCCAAATCACTGGATTGTTTTAAGAGAGAGTTAGATAGAGCTCTAGGGGCTAGTGGAGTCAAGGGATATGGGGAGAAGGCAGGCACGGGTTATTGATAGGGGATGATCAGCCATGATCACTATGAATGGCAGTGCTGGCTCGAAGGGCTGAATGGCCTCCTCCTGCACCTATTTTCTATGTTTCTATGGTCACAGGGAGAAGCATGGGTGGAAATCCCAGGGGGGACAGGGGGACACGTCCCCTCCATGTTTTGAGAAGTGGGGGACAATCCCACCCATGTTTTGTAATCCAGATTTTGAAATTCAGTGAAAAAAGTTTTAATTAAAAATCTCCGCTTTCCGTGAGACAGTGGGGGTGGGATAATCGAGGGTGCTAATTGGACGAGAGAGACATCAGTCAGCAGGCAGTGGGGGGGGTGGGATATGATGATTCAGCGTGATAATTGGAGGAGGGAGGTGTCGGTCAGAGGCGGAAGTAGGGGTGTGGGACTGAGCGCGGTGATTGGAGGAGGGAGACGTCCTAGAGCAAAGATAATGGAGCGGAGCTTGAATCGGCCTGTTCGCAGGGGCTTTCATCGCCTGGCGCGGCTTAAAATCGGCCGCCGAATCTTCCATCACTCGCGGTAACATTTCTGCGCCGAGGTGACCGAGGCTCCCAATGTTGAAACCCCGCCGGCCGCTTTTAAGCCGTGGCGGGCGATGAAAGGCCCCGCGAACGGGCCGATTGAAGCCCCACGATTCGGGGCGGACAAATTTGCTGTTGCTGGAGTTCGGAGTCGGTCACCAACCAGGTCAGCTCCCGATGTTACCGTCCACATGGCCCACTGCCGAAGCCTCGCGTGTGCGTGCTCGCATGCGGCCACCAAGAAATTGTGTCCCCCCATGTTTTGATAGCGATTTCCACCCCTGTGGGGAACGTACAAAGTCCATTCAGACAGCACCTGTAGTCGGGATCAAAGCCAGGTCTCTGGCGCTGTAAGGCAGCAACTCTACCGCTGCACCACCGTGCCACCCCTAATCATGGTGAAAGCTGTTGCTCATGACTGAACCAGCTTTGCGTATTAATTGTTGGCACTCTCTCATACACAAATATATTAAAGTAAACCAGAATATCAACAAACCACACCTATGAAATATGTAAAAAATGCTCTGTCAGGTAATGTCTTTGGAGATAGAAGCAGTTTTAATGTTCCAGATCACTGACGTACCATTAGAAATGGAAACTATTAACGGTGCTTCACTAAATGCTTTGGACTCTCAATTTCAACATAGATGACATTTCAGATCAAAACCCTTCTTCAGACAGATTGTAGGTGGCGGTAGGGGTGGCGAGAAAGCTGGATGAGAGGAAGGACAGGACAAAGCCTGGCAGGTCATTTAATTTAGTTTAGTTTAATTTCAGAGATACAGAGTGGAAACAGGCCCTTCAGCCCACCCAGTCTGTGCCGACCAACCAGCAATCATAGAAACATAGAAAATAGGTACAGGAGTAGGCCATTCGGCCCTTCGAGCCAGCACCGCCATTCATTGTGATCATGGCTGATCCCCGTACACTAACACTAGCCTACACACACTAGGGTCAATTTACAATTTTACCCAAGCCAATTAACATACAAAACTGCACGTCCTTGGTGCGTGGGAGGAAACCGGAGCACCCGGAGACAACCTACATACGTCACGGGAGAACGAACAAACTACGTACAGACAATGGCGGACTGGGTCTAAAAATGTTGGTTGCCAGGAGACAAAGGGGGCCCACTTCATCAGGGGCCCACTTGATATAGGGGGCCCACTTCATCAGGGGCCCACTTGCCATCGGGCAAGCTGACACCCTGGCCAGTCCGCCACTGCGTACAGACAGCACCCGTATTCCGGATCAAACCCGGGTCTATGGCGCTGTGGCCCTATAGGTTTATATGTATCTATGTAGTAGGTTATATGTATGTAATAGGTTGACATGGGTAAGAGTTTTGTTGATAGGCCGATGGTGGACAAAGGCCAGAGATGAGACAAAAGTATTGAAGAGTTGTGAATTGTGATGGTGGTGGTGGTGGTGGTGGAAGGAATGTAGGGAGAAGGAAGAGAGTGTGGGGAGGAGGGGGGAAAGGAAGGGTTGGGTGGGGAATTCGTGGGAGGGGGAGAGTTATATAATTACCTAAAATTGAAGAATTCAATGTTCATTCCAATGGGTTGGATGATGAGGGGGAACTTTACTCAGAGAGTGGTAGCTGTGTGGAATGAGCTTCCAGTGGAAGTGGTGGAGGCAGGTTCGATTTTATCATTTAAAAATAAATTGGATAGGTATATGGACAGGAAAGGAATGGAGGGTTATGGTCTGAGGGCAGGTAGATGGGACTAGGTGAGAGTAAGTGTTTCGGCATGGACTAGAAGGGCCGAGATAGCCTGTTTCCGTGCTGTAATTGTTATATGATGAGGGATGAGTCGACTATAGACCCACCAACACCACCCCCACATCCAGCGACGCCTGCTTCTTTGAGGAGCTTAACCACTTCTATGGCCGCTTCGACAGGGACAATCTAGAGACAGCCATCAAGGCTGTGCTCCCTGCTGATCACCAACCCCTCACACTCACCCCCTACGACGTGTACGTGGCACTGAGTAGGACTAATGCACGTAAGGCTGCTGGCCCTGACGGCATCTCCGGGCGCGTCCTCAGGGCCTGTGCTCCGCAGCTGAGAGACGTCTGGACTGACATCTTCAACCTGTCACTTGCCCAAGCAGTTGTCCCCACGTGCCTTAAAACCACCTCCATCGTGCCGGTGCCAAAACACTCCACTGCGGCAAGCCTTAACGACTTCCGCCCAGTTGCACTTACTCCCATCATCACCAAGTGCTTCAAGAGGCTGGTCCTGGCAGACCTCAAAGGCTGCCTACCTCCCACACTGGACACCTATCAGTTTGCCTACCGCAAGAACAGGAGTACGGAGGATGCCATCTCAACGGCACTTCACTCCGCCCTCTCCCACCTCGACAACAGAGACACTTACGTAAGAATGCTGTTCATCGATTACAGCTCAGCATTCAACACCATTATACCCTCTAAATTGATCACCAAACTCGGTAACCTGGGCATCGACCCCTCCCTCTGCAACGGGATACTGGACTTTCTAACCAACAGACCCCAGTCTGTTAGGTTAGACAAGCACACCTCTTCAACCCTCACCCTAAACACCGGCGTTCCACAGGGTTGTGTGCTGAGCCCCCTCCTCTACTCCCTCTTCACCTACGACTGCACACCTGTACATGGTATTAACACCATCATCAAGTATGCAGATGATACAACGGTGATTGGCCTCATCAGCAACAACGATGAGTCGGCCTATAGGGAGGAGGTCCAGCTCCTAGCAGCATGGTGCACTGACAACAACCTGGCCTTTAACTCCAAGAAGACCAAGGAGCTCATTGTAGACTTCAGGAAGTCTAGGGGCGGCACGCACACCCCCATCCACATTAACGGCACGGAGGTGGAACGTGTTTCCAGCTTCAGGTTCCTCGGGGTCAACATCTCCGATGTTCTCTCTTGGACCCACAATACCTCAACTCTGGTCAAGAAGGCTCACCAGCGTCTCTTCTTCCTGAGGAGACTGAAGAAGGTCCATCTGTGTCCTCAGATTCTGGTGAACTTCTACCGCTGCACCATCGAGAGCATCCTTACCAACTGTATCACAGTATAGTATGGCAACTGCTCTGTCTCCGACCGGAAAGCATTGCAGAGCGTGGTGAAAATTGCCCAACGCATCACCGGTTCCTCACTCCCCTCCATTGAGTCTGTCCAAAGCAGACGTTGTCTGCGAAGGGCGCTCAGCATCGCCAAGGACTGCTCTCACCCCAACCATGGACTGTTTACCCTCCTACCTTCCGGGAGGCGCTACAGGTCTCTCCGTTGCCGGACCAGCAGGTCCAGGAACAGCTTCTTCCCTGCGGCTGTAACACTACTCAACAATGTACCTCGGTGACTGCCAATCACCCCCCCCCCCCGGACACTCCTCCCACAGGAAAAACACTATGACTGTATGCATGTAAGTAGATTTATTTATTGAAATCATATTCTATGTTGCTCTACCAGGGAGATGCTAACTGCATTTCGTTGTCTCTGTACTGTACACTGACAATGACAATTAAAGTTGAATCTGAATCTGATATGGTTATATGGTTAATATGAGGTGATGTTCATGCAGTCTGTGTGTGGTGTCACTCTGGCAAAGGCTTTTATGTATATGAAAGCAGTGCCTGTTAACTTAGCTAATCAGTCACAAAGCAATGTTTTCCTCAGAACCTATCACTGATTCTTCTCCAAAACAGAATACAATGCAACCATTTTTAGTCCAGTCGCGATGGTCCAGACAATTGACTGTGCACTTCCTGGTGAGATTCATGTCAAATTATATTGTTCCTGTTTGTCTGCAGACTCTTTCGTGCTACTGAATGCACTCTATTTTTACACAGAGAGTGGTGAATCTGTGGAATTCTCTGCCACAGAAGGTAGTTGAGGCCAGTTCATTGGCTATATTTAAGAGAGAGTTAGATGTGGCCCTTGTGGCTAAAGGTATCAGGGGGTATGGAGAGAAGGCAGGTACAGGATACTGAGTTGGATGATCAACCATGAGTGTGGAGGCAGGTTCGTTGGTATCATTTAAAAATAAATTGGATAGGCATATGGATGAGAAGGGAATGGAGGGTTATGGTATGAGTGCAGGCAGGTGGGACTAAGGGAAAATAATTGTTCGGCACGGACTTGTAGGGCCGAGATGGCCTGTTTCCGTGCTGTAATTGTTATATGGTTATATTGAATGGCGGTGCAGGCTTGAAAGGCCGAATGCCCTACTCCTGCACCTATTTTCTATGTTTCTATGTTTTTATTAATGAAGTCTTTTACCCAGGTCAGGGAATCAAGAATCAGAGGACATACGTTTAAGGTGAGAATGGAAAGATTTAATAGGAACTTGAGGGGCATACCAGTGGCCAAGAAGAGTAAGGTGCCATGCACTGTTGACTACCAACCGGTGGAACTAACATCAGTGTTGAGATGTTGTTTATGGTGCATATCAACTCCTACCTCAGCAAAACCCTGGATTCACTACAATTTGCCGACCGTCTCAATAGATCAACAGGGGACGCGATCTCGCTGGCTCTCCACTCTGCACTGGATCACCAGGACAATACAAACACATATGTCAGGTTGTTATTCATGGACTACAGCTTGGCGTTCAACACCATCAACCCCTCCAAACGTGTTTCCAAGCTCAGGGATCTGGGTCTCTGTGCATCCCTTTGCAACTGGATCCTCAACTTCCTCAACAAATGAATGCAATTGGTATAGACAATAGACAATAGGTGCAGGAGCAGGCCATTCGGCCATTCAATGTGAGAATGGCTGATCATCCCCAATCAGTACCCCGTTCCTGCCTTCTCCCCATATCCCCTGACTCCGCTATCTTTAACAGCAACAACACTTCCTCCTCGATAACCATCAGCGCAAGAGCACATCAAGGCTGTGTGTACACCACCCTGCTCTACTCACTCTATACCCATGCCTGTGTATCTGGACTGTAACTAGATAACCACTTGCCTCTTCCACCATGGCCTGCATCCTTCATGCCTCTGGTATTGAATGATCTACTGGTTTTCCATGGAACCTGCCTGTGTTGTCCATGGAACTTGTGTAAGAAGGAACTGCAGATGTTGGTTTAAATCGAAGGTAGATATAAAATGCTTGAGTAACTCAGCGGGTGAGGCAGCATCTCTGGAGACAGGGTCTTTGGGTCGAGACAGTCTGAAGATGGGTCTCGACCCGAAACGTCGCCTATTCCTTTTCTCCAGAGATGCTGCCTTACCTGCTGAGTTACTCCAGCATTTTGTGTCCATGGAACTTATCTGTGAAGAAGTCCTCACCACCATTACAATTTCTGCAGGCTTCTTTGCTATTTGCTTCTACGAATTGTGCAGCGACTGAGAATGGCTCGCTTTTTTAAGCACCATCTCTGCATTGGTGCATATCCTGCAGGTTTAAAGGAGATGTGTGGATCAAGATTTTTTTTACACAGAATTTTTTTAGCATAGAAAATAAGTGCAGGAGGAGGCCATTTGGCCCTTCGAGCCAGCACTGCCATTCAATATGCCTGATCATCCACAATCAGTAACCCGTGCCTGCCTTCTCCTCATATCACTTGATTCCGCTAGCCCCAAGAGCTCTATCTAACTCTCTTGAAGACATCCAGCGAATCGGCCTCCATTGCCTTCTGTGGCAGAGAATTCCACAAATTCACAACTCTCTGAGTGAAAAAGTTTTATCTCATCTCAGTTTTAAATAGCCTCCCCTTTATTCTTAGACTGTGTCCCCTGGTTCTGGACTCGCCCAGAGTGGTGGGTGCCTGGAACTCATTGCCAGAGGTGGTGGTGGAGGCAGATATGATAGTGGCAATTAAGGTGTTTTATATGGGCATATGGATATGCAGAGAATGGAGGGATATGAATCATGTGCAGGCAGATGAGATTAATTATCATGCCATGTTATCATTTCCGGTACAGATATTGTGGGCCAAAGAGTTTTCCTACGCTGTACTTTTCCATGTTTTATGTTCCATGCTTCCTCAAACATTAAGATTAGTTGGTTGGATACAATAAAACTCGCATAACCCGGCACGCTTGGGACTTTGGTGATGCCAGACCTGCAGAGTTTCTGGATGATTAGATGTTCATACTAAATTCACCATTATTTCACAATTGTTACATGTTAGACAGTAGCATGGGCCACTTTCCAGTCAACATGGGAGGTGGAAATATACAAGCGCTCTGGACGCCAGCTCTAGCCACAAGTCCCTGATGCCTGACGCCCCTGACATCCCTGACCCCTGATTTTCCAGTCTCCTGATGTTTCAGTCCTACCTCAGGTCCCGCCACACACCCAACCTATTTCCTATGTTTCTATGTTTCTATGTTTCTAACCCACAGTACAGACTCCAGCCCCTGTCGTACTCTGGACCCTACCACTGGCTACACACCCTCTTGCTCTCTGGACCCCAGTTCACCGCCTGGACTGCTGAGTGAGACAGTGGCCAGATCATCTGAACAACTGCAGTTCTACTTGAATTCATCTAGCTGTGCTTCTGCTTCCCTGTCTACAAACCAAAACTGATGCATCGAGATCCAATACAGAAAGTTGTTCAGCGCTGGCCGGCAGATACCAATGACTTCCTACGCTAATGCTTTGAGTCCGTGGACTGGTCCACATTCAGGGAGTCTGTGGGCAACCTGAATGAGTAGACCACTGCCGTGACTGACCATCAGCAAGTGTGTAGAGGAGTGCGTACCAGAGAACACAATCCGAGTGTTCCCCAATGAGAAACCATGGAGGTACTTTTCCCAGGTGGAGGACAAGACCAATGCGTACAAGTCAAACAATCCCAAGCAGAACAAGAAAGCTCATTACAATCTTCACAAGGCCATCAGGGATGCCAAGACAATACCAGGTCAAATTGGACATCCCAGTGTAATCACTTAGACACCTGCAGACTGTGGCAAGGCCTGAATACTATAACTGGCTGCAAAGCAAAGTCAGCCAGCATCACTGGGGATAATGCAGACCTCGCTGATGAATGTAACGCATTCCAGGCTCATTTTGAGCAGAAGGGTGATGACATCCATCCCATCAGTGTGCCTTTTCTCAGGGTCACTGTTACAGAAGTTAGATCATCCTCCCTGAGGGTTAACCCTTGTAAAGCAACCCCTGAACCATGAACAGAGCCCCTGGTCGTGTCCTTAGGATCTGTGCAGACCAACTAGCTGGAGTGTTCACAGATATCTTTAATATCTCCCTCCTCAGGTTATGAGGTACCCGCCTGAATTAAGAAGGCTACTATCATCCCGTTGCCTAAGTATAGCAAGACCTCATGTCTTAATGACTACTACCCAGTGGCATTGACATCCAACATCATGACGTGCTTTGAGAGGCTGGTTATGGAACATCATCCAATCTACCAAGCAGCCTTGATCCACTGAAGCTCGCCTACTGCCACAACAAGTCCATGGTTGATGCCATCTCCCTGGTCCTACGCTCATCCCTGGGACACCTGGATAAGAGAAACACCTACATCAGACACCTATTCTATAGACTACAGCTCTGCTTTCAATACTATTTCTTATCCCAGCTCATCTCCAAACTCATGGAACTTACAGTCAGCACTCTTCTTGGCAACTGGTTCCTCGACTTCCTGACCCCAGACCACAATCAGTGAGGATAGGGGACAAATCATCCTCTACGATAATCCTCAGGGACCCACAGGGATGCGTTCTCAGCCCCTTCTTTCCTCCTTATACACTCATGACTGTACAAACACAACTCAAGTTACAAATCTGTCGCTAAGACCGCCGTAGTGGGTCAGATATCAAATAATGAAGCTACGGAGTAAAGGAAGGAGTTTGAGATCCTCGTAACCTGGTCTAAGGCAACAACCTCCTCCTCAATGTCAACACGCCAATGGAGAAGGTGATTGAGTTCAGGAAGAATACCAGAATGCCACCAGAATAATCAAGGAGACATCTCACCCCAATCACCCTCTCTTCTCCCCTCTCCCGTCAGGCAAGATGTAAAGAAGTGTGAAAACGCACACCTCCAGAATCAGGGACAGTTTCTTCCCAGCTGTTATCAGGCAATTGAACCAACCTCTCACCAACTAGTGAGTGGCCCTGACCTCCCATCTACCTCATTGGCGACTTTCAAACTATCTTTAATTGGATTGTACTGGACTTTATCTTGCACTAGACATTATTCCCGTTAACCTGTATCTGTACACTGTGGACGGCTTGATTGTAATCATGATGAATGGATAGTAGGCAACAAAAAAGCTTTTGACTGTACCTCAGTAATAATAACAGTAATAATAAACTAGCTAGACTAACTAAACTAAGCTAATTATCTAACCCACAAAATGCAGACTAATGGGCCTGTCCCACTTAGGTGATTTTTCAGGTGACTGCCAGCGACTGTCAATTAGGGAGCGCTGTCTGAGTGAAATTCACACGGTGCAAAGCCAATGTGATACAGACACACACCGCGATGAACAGGAAGGTTGGTGCTGTAATTAAAATGGTGAAAGCACAATGCACGGGAAGGGTCACTTAAGTCCTTTAAAAGAGGAGGGAGGAGGGGGAGAAGGGGGTAGAGGGGGGAGAAGGAGTGGAGACAACGTTTAAGAAGCCAGAGATACACGGCTGTGATGCTCGGCGGACATTAGCATTACCGGTTGGTTATCCTCGATTCTGAAAACTACTGCTTACGTTTTTTTTCTCCCAATGAGCCAATGAAATTCACCGGTCAGTACCAGCTACAACCTATGAGAACCTACGACAACCTTCAACCTCCTGGCAACCCACTTCCACTGCACCTACAGCACGAGAATTCTCGTTACTCTCCATGGCAGCTTCATTCTGGTCGCCGCTAATTTTTCAACATGTTGAAAAATTTGTGGTGACCATAATGAGACCGCATCTAGTTCCCAGAATGCGGGAACTCCTCATGCCCATGAAGGCGACTCCCCGGCAACCACCCGCGAACATGTGGTGACTGCATAACCTCCTGCAGTCGCCTAAAAACTCCCCTAAGTGGCGGCTTTGGAATCTTAAACTGAAGTGATTTAGACAATGCATTATTCAGCAGCCGTCCTTACCCTGACCACATTTCCACCTATGTCTGCCTCCTGGTTGCTTGTGTCAAATATGTAGATCTCAAACGCTTCTGTTTAGTTTTCTTGTTTAGTTTAGTTTATTGTCATGTGCACCAAGATAAAGTGAAAAGCTTTTGTTGTGTGCTAACCAGTCAGTGGAAAAGCGATGCATGATTACAATCAAACTGTCCACAGTGTACAGATACATGATAAAGGAAGTAAAATTTAGCGGAAAATAAAGTCCAGTAAAGTCAGATTTGAGATAGTCCGAGGTTCTCTGATGAGGCAGATAGTAGCTCAGGACCGCACTCTAGTTGTTGATGGAATGGCTCAGTTGCCCGATAACAGCTGGGGGAAAAACTGCCCCTGAATCTGGAGGTGCGTGTTTTCACACATCTGCCCCTCTTGCCTGATGGGAGAGGGGAGGAGTGATGGGGGTGAGACTCGTCCTTGATTATGCTGGTGGCCTTGCCGAGGCAGCATGAGGTATAGATGGAGTCGATAGAAGTGAGGTTGGACTGTGCGATGGTCTGGGCTGCGTTCACCACTATAGTATCTGCCTCCTCTACAGTCCCTGGCAGTGGGTTCCATGCACCCATCAATCTCTGTGTAAAGAACTTGCCCCACACACCTTTAACCTTCGCCACTCCCACTTCAAGCTACGCCCAATAGTATTTGACATTTCCACCCTGTGAAAAAAGGTCTTTACTGTCTACCATATCAAAGCTTCTCATAAAAAACCCCATTATAAAACTAAATAAAGAACTTAAAGAATCCTTCTAAATCAATCCTAACGGCAGTCTGTTAATCCTGCTAATCCCTCAAATAGGAAAATTCCATATTCACCACTGTATACACGCTTTAATGTGGCCGAAACATTGGCAGATAAATAGCAGAGGCAGGATTTCCAACAAGGTAGGCCATACCCAATATAGTGATATTTTTAAATAATGGCGGTGGCCAGAACAACAATGTTTCATGCTTCTGTATCAGAGGTCATATCACGTGACATGTTGTGACTTTGACATTTCTTTTAGAGCACTGCCAGAAGAATTACCACACTGTTGAATTTTGACATATGCACCATAAAAAGCATACTGTATGGTTACACTACAGCTTGGTTTGGGAACAGCTCTGCTCAAGACTGCAAGAAATTGCAGAGTTGTGGTGGCTCAGTCCATCACACTGCTAAGACAATTCCTACCATTGACTCCAACTACACTTTACGCTGCTTCGGAAAAGAAGCCAACCCAATCAATGAAAAAGACACAAAATTCTGCAGTAACTCAGCGGGTCAGGCAACATCCCAAGAGAACATGGACCGGTTGACAATTTCCAAACCAAAACATCGCCTATCAATTTTCTCCAAGGATGATGCCTTGCCCGCTGAGTTACTCCAGCACTTTATTTCTTAGTACTGTAAACCAACAACTTCCATCATGATACAAAATCATGAGAGGGATAGATTGGGTAGACGCATAGAGCCTCTTGCCCAGAGTAGAGATATCGAGAGCCAGAGGGAATAGGTTTAAGGCAAGGGGAGGAAAGATTTAATAGGAACCTGTGGCAGAACATTTTCACACAAAGGGTGGTGGGTGAATGGAACGAGCTGCCAGAGGAGGTAACCATATAACCATATAACCATATAACAATTACAGCACGGAAACAGGCCATCTCGGCCCTACAAGTCCGTGCCAAACCGTTATTTTCCCCTAGTCCTGCACTCAGACCATAACCCAAGGTAGTTGAGGCTGGGACTATTACAACACTTAAGAAATATTTAGTCAGGTACATGGATAGGACAGGTTTAGAGGGATATGGGCCAAACACTGGCAGGTGGGACTACCGTTGATGGAACATGTTGGTTGGTGTGGGCATTTTGGGCTGAAGGGCCTGTTTCCATGCTGTAAGACTCTATGACTCTATCTGTAGTTCCTTGTTTCAACATGATCAAAAACTTGTCCCTCACCAGTAATTCGTTCTCCTCCCTGTTGCCATCCACAAGAAGGTACAGAAGCTTGAAAGCACGCACTACCAGACTCGGGAACAGTTTCTTCTCCTCTGTCACTCAAATACACCTGTACTATTTCCGACACTTCCCTACCATTCCTTGACCTCACTATCTCCATCGCAGGTGATAAACTTCTGACCGACATCCACTATAAACCTACTGACTCCCATGGCTATCTGGACTACACTTCTTCCCACCCTGCGTCCTGTAAGGACTCCATCCCCTACTCCCAATTCCTCCGTCTACGCCGCATCTGTTCCCAGGATGAGGCGTTCTACACCAGGGCATCTGAAATGTCCTCATTCTTCAGGGAACAGGGGTTCCCCTCCTCCACCATAGATGAGGCTCGCACCAGGGTCTCATCCATACCCCGCAACACTGCTCTCTCTCCCCATCCCCGCACTCGCAACAAGGGCAGAGTCCCCCTAGTCCTCACCTTTCACCCTACCAGCCGTCACATACAACAAGTAATCCTCCGTCAGTTTCGCCACCTCCAACGTGACCCCACCACTCGCCACATCTTCCCATCTCCCCCCATGTCTGCCTTCCGCAAAGACCGCTCCCTCCGTAACTCCCTTGTCAATTCTTCCCTTCCCTCCCGTACCACCCCCTCCCCGGGCACTTTCCATTGCAACCGCAAGAAATACAACATTTGTGCCTTTACCTCCCCCCTTGACTATATTCAAGGACCCAAGCAGTCGTTCCAGGTGCGACAGAGGTTTACCTGCATCTCCTCCAACCTCATCTATTGCATCCACTGCTCTAGATGTCAGCTGATCTACATCGGTGAGACTATGCGGAGGCTGGGCGATCGTTTCGCCGAACACCTCCGCTCAGTCCGCAATAACCTACCTGAACTCCCGGTGGCTCAGCACTTCAACTCCCCCTCTCATTCCCCATCCGACCTCTCTGTCCTGGGTCTCCTCCATGGCCAGAGTGAGCAACACCAGAAATTGGAGGAAAAGCACCTCATATTATAGAAACATAGAAACATAGAAAATAGGTGCAGGAGTAGGCCGTTCGGCCCTTCGAGCCTGCACCGCCATTCAATGTGATCATGGCTGATCATCCAACTCAGTATCCTGTACCTGCCTTCTCTCCATACCCCCTGATCCCTTTAGCCACAAGGGCCACATCTAACTCCCTCTTAAATATAGCCAATGAACTGGCCTCAACTACCTTCTGAGGCAGAGAATTCCAGAGATTCACCACTCTCTGTGTGAAAAAAGTTTTCCTCATCTCGGTCCTAAAAGATTTCCCCTTTATCCTTAAACTGTGACCCCTTGTTCTGGACTTCCCCAACATCGGGAACAATCTTCCTGCATCTAGCCTGTCCAACCCCTTAAGAATTTTGGGGAGTCTGCATCCTGCGGTCATGAACATTGAATTCTCCCAATTCTTTTAGCCCTTGCTGTCTCCTCCCCTTCCTCAGCCCTCGGGCTCCTCATCCTCCTTTTTCCTTTCTTCTCCCCGCCACCCACCATCAGTCTGAAGAAGGGTTTTGGCTCGAAACGTTGTCTATTTCCTTCGCTCCATAGATGCTGCTGCACCCGCTGAGTTTCTCCAGCATTTTTGTGTACCTTCGATTTTCCAGCATCTGCAGTTCTTTCTTAAACTCTTCTCCTCTGTTGTCAGCTTTCAGTATAGCCTTCATAAGCGACAGTACTGTTTGATTCATCTCCATCCCATTGTGACCATCGGACCATTGTGGCACTACAATGCTGACAACTATATTCTGCACTCAGTATCCACTTTGCTCTATCTACGGTACTTGAATTTGGCTTGATTATATTTACAGCAGGAGAATGGGTTGAGAGGGAAAGATAGATCGGTCATGATTGAATGGTGGAGCAGACTTGATGGGCCGAATGGTCTAATTCAGCCATAAGTTCTGTAACATGAACTTAGGTATAGTATATCTGATCGGTTTGGATAACGTACAGAACCAAGCGTTTCACTATATCTCAGTACATGTGACAATAATAAACCTAAACCTGGCGTGCAATGTTCTAAGAAGCTCCTAAAGTTGGGCATTTCCAGGGCCTTTGTAATTTCATGTCCCTTCCGTGGCCTGGGATCACACACAAACAATGTGTCCCGTAACTTCAATGCGTGGCCACGCCTCCTACCTCTCTCCAACACACTCAGCAACATTACAATTATCCATCACCTACCACTATCCCAGTTCTCTCCTTCACTAACTGTATAGCCGTATGACTTTATCACGCTATATGTCGTGTGCAATGGTCATTCAGTTCAGCCAATACTTTGGGCCTTGGGCACATAGAGGTTTGTAACCACATAAAGAAAGAAAGAAAGAAAGCAGTGATGAAGCACGGTGTATTCACTCCAAAGCACACCTGTGACTAGGACGCCAGGTATAGCACTTCCCCTGCAAAGTGGATTAGCTCTGTGTGAGTAACAGCACATGATTGTATCTCACATGTGCCTGTGCATGAGGAATGTTCAACCTGAGTTTCCCGATTTGCATGGCTGTTATTTGCTATGCCCCATCACTCCAGGTAGCCATATATAACATGGGGCAGTAAATTTTGCTATTAATTTCCCTATAAATTCCCAACAAATTTGTTGGGAGTGGTATATGATAGGTGTGTCTATAGAGACCCATGAATATTACAGCTTATGTCAATGGTCTGTAACTTTATGGAAATTTTGAGTTAGAATTTTCCCGAGATATCCCATCATACTCTTGAAGGGAGTGGCCCCGACAATGACTGAAACCTCAGGTAAAATTGGTTTCTGTTGTGTAAGCTTCAGACGTACGCACAGTCTGAAAACGGCGAACTTTAGCCCCCTCCTTGATCTCTGCAGTCTTGGGTTTTTTTTTCTCCAGTGACCTCCATCCAGAACATGTTTACTCTCTACTCAGGCATGGCCTCGCTTAACAGAATGCTTAATTTCGAATACTATATAAATAACCTAAATTAGCTGTTGCCAGAATGAAATACCGCAAAGCCAAGTACAGTAGAACATAGTGTACAATTGCAATGTTATTGCTTTGGGACGATGTCCAAAAGAATTCGACTCCACGGTAACACTGTGCTGTTAGTCACGCCTGTTAAAATAAATCGTGCTTTCTTGGTCAGAGCGTAGGAACATCGCTTCACTTTGTAGCGTTGGTTTCTACTTGAACAAAATGGAGGCTCTAGCAATCCAGATTTACTGAGTCACCAGATTATTGACCACATCTCCATTAGAGTCATCAGATCAGAGATATTTTGACACACCTGTGGCTGGTTGCGTAAATAGAAAGCGCGTCTCATAACAAAGCACTTAATTTTAGAAAATAAACAACCCCAAAGAAAATCTTGCCGTAACTCAGCAGGTCAGGCAGCATATCTGGAGAACATGGATCAGCGACGTTTCGAGTCTGGACCTTTCTTCAATCTAAACAAGAGTCCTGACTCAAAGCGCCATCTAACCACATTCTTCAAAGATGCTGCCTGACCTGCTGAGTTACTCCAGCACTTTGTGTCTATTTTTGCAAACCAGCGTCTGCCATTCTTTGTGTCCACAAAATCTTATCCCATGAAATAATAAAGGCCCAATTCTGGTCCTTGCTGATCAATCAAAATATGATTATTAGACACTGATATTATTTCAATAATGGAGGAAAGAAAGGGAGAGAGCAAAAGTCACATTTTTGGTGAATTCTGTTATGATCTGCTTTTTGCTTTGTGAGCTGAATTCCATGGCAAAATTAATACCAAATGTAGTGAATCACAGTGGCTGCAGCAGTAGAGTTACCGCCTTATAGCGCCAGAGACCCAGGTTCGAGCCTGACTAAGGGTGCTGTCTGTACGTTCTCCCTGTGACTGCGTGGGTTTTCTCTGGGTGCTCCGGTTTCTTCCCACACTCTAAAGAAATGCAGGTTAGTAGGTTAATTAGATTCTGTAAATTATAAATTGTCCCTAGTGTGGAGGCGAGTGCCAGTGTATGTGGTGATCGCAGGTAGTCACAAACTTCTAACTCTCTAAAGTCGGGGGGACAGGAGGGGGCGCTGCACTGCAGCAGCCTCTACCTACAGCCTGTCTGTTATTTCAATCTTTTTTTTATTTTTAGTTAGTCTTTGTGTTGGGAGAAACTTTAACTTTTCTATGTGGGGGAGGGGGGCAGGGTAAGGGGGAAACCGTTTCCCAGTCTCTTCCGGGCGGGGACGCGACTATTTCTCCGAGTCGCGTCCTCGCCCCCCACCTCGCGGCCTACCAGCTAGATCGGAGCGGCCTTTCCTGCCGGGGACCGGGAACCGGACCAGGGCTGCTACAGCGGCGGCGCAGCGCTGGAGTCACCGCGGAGCGGGCGATGCCTACCTGGGTCGCCGTTTGGAGCTCCAGAGCGTTGGGCCGCTGCTCCAACATCGTGGAGCTCTGGTGCGGAGAGCTTCCAATGCGGGTGGCGCTGAACAACATCGTGGAGTCCTGGGGCGCCTTGCAGAGGGTCTACAGCAGCGGGTCTCCACCCGGCACGGCCTGCGGACTTTGGAAGCCGCCGACTCCGGTAGGAGGGGGCCGACTCTGGTGTCCACGCCGCTGAGGACGTCCCGCAGCCCTGACGTCGGACTTGTATCACCCTGGCGTGCGGTCCTGGACATCGGGCCGCCCGTAGCTGCAACTGCGGAGGGCTTGGGGAGGCCCTGACCACGGGGAACAATGGAGGAAGAGACTGACTTTGGTGCCTTCCCACACAGTGGGAAACTTTGATTCTGCTGTGTGGGGATGTTTTATGTCAAATTCTATAGTGTGTGTTCTTTATACCCTTTCTGGCTTAATCCCTCCCTTCACCACCTCCAGTTTAAATTCCAGTTGGAATATTTTGGAGGACCCAAGAACCAAGAACCAAGAAAGTCTAAAGTCAGTTTTGAAAGACTATTTTTGCACTGATTTATTTGCTATGAAATTACTTTGCACAAGCCTTGTGTAAATGCTGTAAATTCAGGGCAAGAACCTAAATTTAACTCAGATTGTGAAGTCAAGTCTGCAGAAGAGCCCTGGCCTGAAACCCCATCTGCCCATTCCCTCCACAGATGCTGCCTGACCCGCTGAGTTCCTCCAGCACCTTGTGCTTTAACAAAAATGTAATCACCATTCTTGAGGGCAAAATATGCAGTGGCATCCATCCTGCCAGAGGGATAGGCTCATTCTGGGGAAATCATAATGTAGATTTGACCCATTGCTGATGTAAATTAAACAGCCTCATTTAAAGGTTCGGAACTTTGAAAGTTTATCAAAAAATGCACCGTACTCATTCTGTTAATGAATAATCTTAAACGCAGATGACTGAAAACTCAGTAATTCAATGGTTAAATGACAAAGTAATATGACTTATTTTAACTGAGGGCTAGAGAGAAGTTTGGAATATGTTGAGCAAATAGACCAATTTTGACCAAATTTGGATGAGAATTTTGTGGGCCTTCAGACCATCTGGAAAGCATCCTGACCTTGATCCAATCTTATCCACGATGTCTGTACGTCTACCCAGAATAAAGTGAGGAAACACATAATCGTGTCTGTTCTGTATGTCCGTGGGTGGGTATCTGTTTTTAAAAGCAAGACTTGAATTAGTGTTTAAGAAAGAACTGCAGATGCTGGAAAATCGAAGGTACACAAAAATGCTGGAGAAACTCAGCGGGTGCAGCAGTATCTATGGAGCGAAGGAAATAGGCGACGTTTCAGGCCGAAACGTTACCCATTTCCTCCGCTCCATAGATGCTGCTGCACGATTTGAATTAGTTGCAGTTTTTAAAATGTTTTTCTTTTCCTTTTTCACATGCCAGTAAAAGGCAATCGACTCTCAACCTGCAATGAGCAGCAGTGATCATGAGCTGGTTTACAAATTAAACACAAACTGCTGAAGTACCACAGTGGATCAGGCGGCATCTCCACACAATACGGATAGGTGACATTTCGAGTCGGGACCCTTATTCAGACTGATTGTGGCGGGGTGTGGGGAGGGGAAAGGAGAAAGCTGGAAGAGAGGTGTTTTCAGGGAAAAGTCTGACAAGTGATAGGTGGATAAAGCTGGAAGAGAGATGAAGGCAGGGCAAGTGTTTTCATTCACTGCTGGATGTTGAGGGCCAGGAACCCCGTTAGGCTCAAGGCCCACGGCAAACTACAAGAGGTACAGCAATGAACACTCAGTCAATGGCTTCTTATACCTTGCAGATGCCTGCGTTACTGGTAAAGCTTCTTACCATGCTAGCACCTCTCTGACAAACAGGAGCAAAAGTAACATTTGTATGTAGAACCTCATTAATTTCCTTATACAAGAGCAGACGGCCAGCTGTAAGGTGTTACCAATATCTCCAGTAGCTTTGAAGAAGTTAGTCACGGAGAAAGTACTCTTGGCAATCTAGCTCATGTTTACAGCTATTTGGTTGCAACTATTGGTTGCATTAAGTGACACATGACATTCTCTTTCGTGATGACTAATGTTGACAGACGTCACTAACATGCTCAAAATGTCAGCCATTCCTGGGGTTGAGATGGAATTTCTCCTTGAACATCCTGGGTGTGTGTTGGCCTCTCCCAGAGAGCTCTTCCTCTGGATTCCTGTTGCAACAACCCACTTCTCTTCCCCAGCCTGCTCTACTCCTACAGGAAGGTTGACCAGCACATAGCATGGAAACATGCCCTTCAGCCCAACTTGCCCACACCGACCAACATGCCCCATCTACATTAGTCCTACCTGCCTGTATTTAGCCAATATCCCTCTAAACCTATCCTATATGTACCTGCCCCAGTGTTTCTTAAACCTTGTGATACTACCTACCTCCTCTGGCAGCTCATTCTATATACACTCCATACTTTGTGTTAAAAGGTTGCTCCTCAGGTTCCCAATAAAACCTTCCCCCTTCATCTTAAACCTATGTCCTCTGGTTCTTGATTCTCCTACTCTGGGTAAAAGATTCTATGCTTTTACCTCTCAATTCCTCTCATCATCATATACATCTCTATAAGATCACCCCTCATCCTCCTGCGCTCAAAGGAAAAAAAGTCCTAGCCTGCTCTACCTCACCCTATAGGTCAGGCTCCCAAGTCCTGGCAACATCTTTGTCACTCTTCTCTGCACCCTTTACAGCTTTAAAGTTCACTATTTCCCAGAGAACTGAGATGTGCAGAAACACCGAAGGGAGCAATAAGACCTTCAACAACATGACTGCTCATTTCTGCAATGTGAAGCTGAGTCATAAAGTGACAAAATCGTCGAGAAATACACTGACAACCTGAAGAATGAAACCAATGACTAACCTTCAAGTGATCAACCTAACCTTCAGTGACCAACACTGGAATAGTGTTGGTGGGCGTCTTCATTGATTGTTCCTTTAAATTGCACTAGTGGGTGTTCTTCATGTGCCTTGACATCATGTTCAGCCCTGAAGAAGGGTCTCGACCCGAAACGTCACCCATTCCTTCTCTCCAGTGCCTGTCCCGCTGAGTTACTCCAGCATTTTGTGTCTATCTTCGGTTTAAACCAGTATCTGCAGTTCCTCCATACAGAGTTCCTCCAGCAGTATATATTTTACTCATGTTAGTTGTACAAGGCCAAGGAAGGTTGGAACACTGAGTCCAAAAGGAAAGCACTGCTTTAAGCGAACATATGTTGGCCCTGTGCACTCCTATTGTACAGTATGGATATGTATGATAGTGGATTACAAAAGTCCTCTTTGGTTTGCTTCATGTCACTGTGCATTAAGTAGATGCAAGTTTCTAACTTGGAGGATCTCCTGGAAGCTCCAACATTATTTGAATCAAATTATTCCCCCAACGCGTTTACATTTTCCATTTCTATTTGGGTTTCAAACAGCCTGGGTCTGCTCTTTCTGTGGTGTTGTGAACAGTATATCGAGTCTGCTAACATCAATGCATCGTGTGAGGAGAGGAAACTCATGCATTTGACCAGCAAGAGTTAATATGCAGTTAGACACAAAGGGTAAATGCATTTTCTCAAGCAACTCTGGTGAATCACCAACCAGCCCCACCTTCATCCTCGCAGAGTGCTTATTAACATGTTTATTTTACTCCGTCGAATCTTGTAAATCTGGTCTCCAACAATCATCTGGTGAGCACCCATCCTTGTCTCTTAAATCTGGCTCAGGTATCAAATACACAAAATGTGATCAAATGGAAATAGTTGGTGAAGCAGTACAGGTCCCTGCCTCGGATCAAAGGGACTGTATGAGCATTGAACCTTCGGTCACTCTGCGCGCATAGTTTGCGGCACATGCAGAGGGAAGAGAAAAAATAAGGATGATTCAGCCAGCGAGGGAGACAAATTAAGGCATTTTACACAGCACTGCCAATGGTGAGTGTGGATGTTTGGGCTATTTTAGGCTGGTGCTTTTTGTAACGAGTTGTGTCATGTAAAAAGAAAAGGGCAGCTGGTATTTTTGTGGTTTTTTACGACACTGTTATTGATTCATAGAGTGTTACAGCACAGCAACAGGCCCTTCAGACCATCTTCTCCATGCTGAACAAGTTGGTACACTTGGTTAGTTCCATTAGCCTGCATTTGCCCCATGGTCTGCTAAACCCTTCCTATCCACATACGTGTCCAAACGTCATTTAAAATGTTGCAATTTTATAGTTTCCCCAGGCAGCTCATTCCAGATGTGGACTACCCTCTGAATGAAAAAAGTTGCCTCTGAGGTCTCTCTTAAATCTCTCCCCTCTCATCTTAAGCCTATGCTCTCTAGTTTTAGAATCCTCTACCCTGGTAAAAAGACTGAGAGTGTTCATTCCATCCATGCCCCTCATGTACACGTCAATAAAGTCATCCCTCAGCCTCCTATGCTCCAAAGAAAAAGGTTCCCGCCTATCCAACCTCTCCCTATAGCTCAAGCCCACAAGCCCAGGTAACACCCTGGTGAATCACTTCTGCACCCTTCCCTTTAGGAACAACTCGCAAGAAATTGCAGCGAATTGCGTACCAGACCATCACACAAACCAACCTCCCTTCTATTGACTACATTTATACCTCACGCTGCCTCGGCAAGGCCAGCAGCATCATCAAGGCCAAATCGCACCCTGGCCACTCCTTCTTCTCCCCTCTCCCATCAGGCAAAAGGTATAGAAATGGGAAAACGCACACCTCCAGATTCAGGGACAGTTTTTTCCCAGCTGTTATCAGGCAACTGATCCTACCACAACCAGAGAGCAGTGCTGAACTACTATCTACCTCTTTGGTGACCCTCAGACTATCCTTGAATGGCCTTTGCTGGCTTTAACTTGCACTGAACGTTATTCCCTTATCATGTATTTATACATTGTAAATGCATCAATTGTGATAATGTGTTGTCTTTTTACTAACTGGTTGGCACGCAACAAATAGCTTTTCACTGTGCCTCGGTACACGTGACAATAAACTAATCTGAAACTAAACTTAGAACTCCTAGGTATTTGAATTTGAATTTGAATTTGATTCCTTTATTGTCATTCAGACCTTTCGGTCTATACAAAATTACGTTGCCTGCAGTCATACACAGTAACAATAAATAACAAAACATACAATAAACACAAGTTAACATCCACCACAGTGAGTTCACCAAGCACCTCCTCACTGTGATGGAGTCAAAAGTCTTAGTCTCTGTCTCTTCCCTCCTTGTTCTCCCTCTGCGCTGAGGCGATCGATCCAGGCCGGAGATGCCGCCCTCCAGTCCAGCGGACCTCCGTGGTGATGTCACCGCTGCCGAAAGCCGGAACGCCGTCTCCGCTCCGAGTCGGCCCGCCACAGCCTCAGCTCCGAGTCCCGCTGCATCAGCTCCGAGTCCCGCAGCCTCAGCTCCGAGTCCCGCTGCAACAGCTCCGAGTCCCGCAGCCTCAGCTCCGAGTCCCGCAGCCACAGCTCCGAGTCCCGCAGCCTCAGCTCCGAGTCCCGCTGCAACAGCTCCGAGTCCCGCAGCCACAGCTCCGAGTCCCGCAGCCTCAGCTCCGAGTCCCGCTGCAACAGCCCCGAGTCCCGCTGCCCCAGCTCCGAGTCCCGCTGCAACAGCTCCGAGTCCCGCTGCAACAGCTCCGAGTCCCGCTGCAACAGCTCCGAGTCCCGCTGCAACAGCTCCGAGTCCCGCTGCAACAGCTCCGAGTCCCGCTGCAACAGCTCCGAGTCCCGCTGCCCCAGCTCCGAGTCCCGCTGCCCCAGCTCCGAGTCCCGCTGCCCCAGCTCCGAGTCCCGCTGCCCCAGCTCCGAGTCCCGCTGCAACAGCTCCGAGTCCCGCTGCAACAGCTCCGAGTCCCGCTGCCCCAGCTCCGAGTCCCGCTGCCCCAGCTCCGAGTCCCGCTGCCCCAGCTCCGAGTCCCGCTGCAACAGCTCCGAGTCCCGCTGCAACAGCTCCGAGTCCCGCAGCCTCAGCTCCGGGTCCCGCTGCAACAGCTCCGAGTCCCGCTGCCCAGCCCCGAGTCCCGCTGCAACAGCTTCACATCTGATCTAAGACACCACAGGTCCAATGCATTAATTCCTTGGCTTCCATGATTTCCTCAGTAAACAAAGATGAGGAATATTATTTTGATATCTCCCCAATCGCCAGTGGTTGTGCATAAAGACAGCTATGCTGATCTTTAAGGGGAACTATTCTTCCCTAGCCACCCTTCTACTCTTAATGGACCTGTAGAATCTCTCAGGATTTCCCTTTGCCTTCCCCGCCAGATCCATTACATGTCTTCGTCCGACCATCTGGCTGTGTTTTGAGTGCTTTGAGAGGTTGGTTATGTCCAATTCCTACTGTAGTAAGGTCCTGGGCCCACTACAATTCACCTACCACCACAATAGAGCAATAGGGATGTGATCTCACTGCCTCTCCACTCTGCACTGGACCACGTGGACAATAAGAACACCAATGCCAGGCGGTGGTAACACGGTGGTACAGTTGCTGCCTTACAGCGCCAAAGACCCGGGTTCAATCCTGACAACGGATGCTGCCTGTACAGAGTTTGTACGTTCTCCCCGTGAACTGCGCGGGTTTCTCCGGATGCTCCGGTTTCCTCCCACACTCCAAAGACGTGCGGGTTTGTAGGTTAATTGGCTTAGTGTGCGGGGATCGCTGGTCGGTCAAACTAGGTGGGCCAAAAGGCCTGTTTCCGCGCTGTATCAAACTCAGAGAACTGGGTCTCTTGTTCACCCCTGTGCAATTCGATCCTCGACTTCCTCATCGTCAGACAGTAAGCAGCACAAATTGGCAACACCCTCTCCTCGATAACCATCAACACAGGAGCACCTCATGACTGTGGGCTCATGACTCTACACTCTCTCTATAGCCATGACTGTACAGCCAAACACAACTCCTGATCCATCTTCAAATTTGCTGGCAATATCACTGCTGTTGGATTAATACAGCGGCAGACAAGCGCGCACGCAGAGAGGAGCGCAGCAACTTGAACAAACCAGAGACCACATGCAAATGTGACCTTTGCCACAGAGACTGTCACTCCCGCATTGGTCTCATCAGCCACAAGCGACGCTGCTCTAGCCGAGGTTTGGAGCAAGCGGCCAACAACTGGGATGCATCACCCATGGTCGGTCATGACCGAGGGGGGCCTATAGTGCAGGAGGGAGATTATAGTGCAGGAGGGAGATTGATATTCTAATTGAATGGTGCCAGAACAATTTTGGTCGTAAGGCTAAGAAGATGAATGTTGACTTCAGGAGGGTAAAATTAGGGATCCATGACCCTGTCTTCATCAACAGGAGGACGGTGAAGAGAGTCAACATCTTCACTCTGATGATGTATCTGTGTCCTGCACATTGATGCACTCATCAAGAAAGCTCATCAAGCCCTCTATTTACTTGGAAGATTGAGGAGAATCAACGTCGCTGAATACTCTATCAAACTTCTACAGGTGTATGGCGGAGAGCATACTAAAGGGCCTGTCCTACTTGGGCGACCTAATCCGCGAGTCCAGAAGAGTGCCTTACGACCTTCAAGTTCGAGGGCACTCGCCAGGAAAACCGCAAGCTGGATCGACCAACCGCACGCACACACACACACACACACACACACACACAAACACATTGCGAAGGTGGGGGCCAGGGAAAGCGGAGGAGCGCTGTCTGCACGATGAAGAGGAAGGTAAATGGCTGCCACAGAGTACCGTAGGTCCTTTAGAGAGCATGGGGGGGGGGGGGGGGGGGAGAAGGAGAGACAAGGATTGAGTAAGGAGAGAGAAAGGAGAGAGAAAGGAGAGAGAAAGGAGAGAGAAGGAGAGAGAAGGGAGACAGAAGGGAGACAGAAGGAGAGAGAAGGGGGAGAGATGAGAAGGGGGGGAGAAAGGGAAGGAAGGGGGGGGAAGAGTGGAGACACTTTTAGGAAGTTTAATAAAGTTTAGCGGGCATTTTACCTACCGGTAGGTCTTCCTAGGTCGTGAAACTCCAATTTGCTAATCAAAATGGTTACAGGCTCCCCTTGACTGCCTGTAACTAAATAGAGACCCCACTCCACTGCACTACGAGTGGAAAAGAACCACGCCGACCAAATTTTACATGCGGAAAATTTTTCAACATCCTGAAAACATTTCCGCGACCTAGCTGAGGCCATGAGTAGGCGGGAACCTTGAGCATGAAGGGGAGTTCCAGCCACCTCATACGACTTCCTAGGACCTCGTGTCGACCATGCTGTGAGTTTGAGTCCATAGAAAACTCGTCTAAACTCACAGCTAAGGTCGCTCAAGTGGGACAGCCCCTTAACTGGTCGCATTACAGCCTGGTTCAGTAACTTGAAATCCCAGAAATGAAACTGAAAGTCTTCATAAAGTGGTTGACATTGCTTGGTCCATCACAGATACTGACCTCCCCACCGTCAAGGGGATCTGCAGGAGGGGCTACGTCAAAAACACAGCTGATGTCAGCAAAGACCCATACAACCCTGGCCAGGCTCTCATCTCCCTATACCATTGCGAAGAAAGCACATGAGCTTGAAAGACCATGACCTTCATGTTCAAAAACACCTTCCTCCCAGTAACCATCAGGGGCTTGAACACTGCACAACACTAACCACAAATGATCTCAACAGCTCTGGCCTGGTATAGATTTTGTTTCTGGTTACACTACAGACTTATGTTTTGCACTACAATGGTCTGATTACCAACTATTACAAATAATTAATTTATTATATTATTGATTATTGTATATTTATAAAGTGTTATTTCATTATAACCATATAACCATATAACAATTACAGCACAGAAACAGGCCATCTCGGCCTTACAAGTCCGTGCCGAACAACTTTTTCCCCTTAGTCCCACCTTGCTGCACTCATACCATAACCCTCCATTCCCTTCTCATCAAGTGTTATTATCAGGCCTGTAAAGCCGCAACAAGTAAATCTCTGTTGTTCCATTGCTGGTACATATGACAATTAAACACTCTTGACTTTTAGCCCTCCTAATTATCTTCTTAAGCGTGTGTTCTTACACATAATCTCAAGGGGATTTATAAATCCTGACTGCCTAAGTCTGATTCATGCTTCCTTTTCATTGACTCAACTCAACGTTTCTTGTCAACCAGGGTTTCCTAAACTTAAGAAGGGCACAAAAAGCTGGAGTAACTCAGCGGGACAGGCAGCATTTCTGGAGAGAAGGAATGGGTGACGTTTTGGGTCGAGACCATTCTTCAACTAGCCAGTCATGCCCTTCACCCAAACAGCAACATACTGTCACAGTGCTCCTGCTATCTCAGTTTTGAAAGCCGCCCCCTTGCCAATCGTCCCATTACTTCCATGAGACTCACTCGATTCACGTGTTCCCACCTAATGCCTCCCAAATCAGCCTTGCTTCAATTTAGTACCTTAACTTGTGGGCCTTCTCCATAATTACTTTAACACTAATTGAATTGTGGCCAGTGGTCCTGAAGTGTCCTCCTTCTGAAAGATCAGTCACTTGCCCTACCTTGTTCCCCGAGAGGTCCACTGTTACGCACTCTCTTGTCGGGACCTCCGTCTATTGATTTAGAAAGTCATCATTAAACAAATTCCATCCAGTCAAAGCCCTTTACTCCATGTAATATTGGGCCAGTCAATATTCGGGTTGTTGAAAACTCCCATTTCCACTACCCAATTATACTTAAAGCTACCAGCAATCTCCCTATGTTCCTGCTCCCACTCATTCCACTCCTGTGTTTAAATTCTACCCGGATAGCCTTATTGGATGGTTCTCAAGAATAGTCCCTTGAGGCATTGTAGTTAATTCTTTCCTCATCAAAAAGTCAAACCTATCACCTCTCTGACCTGCATCTCTATCATGCCGGTAGCATCTAAAGGTATATCCTGGAACATTCATCTGCCTATCCTGCCCTTCTCTCAACCATGTTTCTGTTTAGTTTATTTTTTTTAGCTTAGAGATATACGGTAGCACAGAAACAAGCCCTTTGGCCCACAGTGACCAGTGATCACCGCACACCAACACTATCGTACATACACTAGGGACAATTCATTGTACAATTAGACCAAACCAATTAGCCTAAAAACCTGTATGTCTTTGGAATGTGGGAGGAAACCAGAGATCCCGGAGAAAACCCATGCAGGTCACAGGGAGAACGCACAAACTCCATACAGACAAGCACCCATAGTCAGGATTGAACCCGAGTGTCTTGCGGTGTAAGGCAGCAAATGTACCGCTGTGCCACTATGTTATGGCAATAATATCCCCCCCCCCCCCCCCCAACTGAGCCAATCCACGGCCTGAGGTTGGTGGCCTTAATTGTTGAGCCTCTGGGCATTGAAATAAATGCAATTTGATCCATCGGTCTCTCCTCATTCTTTGCCACACACCCGCTTGTCATGGCTGCTGATCCTGCTCTCTGTTGCTACACTATTTGCACACAACCTCACCTGTCTTTCCGCTCCAGTACACCTCCCCTTGCCAATCCAGTTTAAACCCTCTCCAATAACACAAGCAAATCTCCATCCCAGGATATTGGTTCCCTCTTCAGTTCAGGTGCAGCTCATCATTTTTGCACAGGTCACTTCTGTCCCAGTAGCGATCCCAATGATCAAACACACTGAGCTCGGCCTCCCCTGCACCAGCTCTGCAGCCACACATTCATCTTGGCCAAGATAGGCACAAAAAGCTGGAGTAACTCAGCGACCTTGCCTGTCCTTCTATTCCTGCCCTCACTAACACGTGGCATTGGGAGTAACCCATACGATACCACCCTCGAGGTCCCCAATTTACCCTCATACCTAACTCCTTATATTCACTCCGTTCTGAATTGTACCAAGTCCGTTGGTGAGTTACAAGCCCCACTACCTAGTTGATCTCCTTGTCGAAACGCACTCTACATCAGTGGACCACCTCAAGGCCAAGTGTTTAGTCCACTGCTCTACTCTCTTTATATCCACGACTGTCTCACCAGACACAACACCACTGCATCCTTAAATTTGCAGACGATACCCCTGTTGTTGGAAGAATAAGGGGTAACAATGAGTAAGAGTATAGGAAGGAGAATGATAATCTGATTGAATGATGCAGAAAAAATATCCTACTCTGAACACTCGCAAGACCAAGGAGTTAATCATTGACTTTAGAAAGGTAAAGCCGAAGACCAACAAAACTGTCTTCATCAATGAGATGATGGTGGAGAGCGTCAACAACGTTTTGTCTTTGGGTGTGCTAGCCTCTGATGATCTCTCCTGGACCCAGCACGATAATTCAACCACAAAGAACCTCATCAACGCCTCTAGTTCCTCAGAAGACTGAAGAGATTTGACATGTCACATAATATTCTATCAAACTTCTATAGGTGTGCGGTAGACAGCATATCAACTGGTTGTATCACGCCTGGTTTGGCAACTTGAATGTTAGAGAATGAAGGAGGCTGCAGAAGGACATTACAGATATTGAACTCTCCTTCATTGAAGGGATATGCAGGATGTGCCGACTCAAGATGTTAATATCATGAGAGACTCAGAAGTATAAAAAGGAAAAGATTTAGCTAAAGTTAAAGCGGATGTGTGACAAGCTGAGATCTAGCACTAAGACATGGCAATGTGGTTGACACTTAGATAGTCAAGGGAAACAACACAGGAACAGACCATTTTGCCCACGGTGACTGTGTCAAACATGGTGATAAGGTAAACTAATCTTAACTGTCTTAATCCGTTTGAACAGTTTGTATTTATGTATGGTATAAAGCATGAAAACAAAGCTTTACATGTGACCATAATAAACCAAATCTGAAACCTAACTACTGAAAAGGCCTTGAAGCTCATTCAGGTTTGTCAAAACCACTACACTGAAACACAATAAGAAGAAAGCATGACAAACTACCGTTATTCGACCTGGCATCAGATCCATACATGGTAAACAGTGAAGAAAGCGAATGGCATGTTGGCCTTCATAACAAGAGGGGTTGAGTATAGGAGCAAAGAGGTCCTTCTGCAGTTGTACAGGTCCTTGGTGAGACCACACCTGGAGTATTGTCTGCAGTTTTGGTCCCCTAATTTGAGGAAGGACATTCTTGTTATTGAGGGAGTGCAGCGTAGGTTCACAAGGTTAATTCCCGGGATGGCTGGACTGTCATATGCTGAGAGAATGGAGCAGCTTGGCTTGTATACTCCAGAATTTAGGATGAGAGGGGATCTTATTGAAACATATAAGATTATTAAGGGTTTGGACACGCTAGAGGCAGGAAACATGTTCCCGATGTTGGGGGAGTCCAGAACCAGGGGCCTCAGTTTAAGAATAAGGGGTAAGTCATTTAGAACGGAGATGAGGAAACACTTTTTCACACAGAGAGTTATGAGTCTGTGGAATTCTCGGCCTCAGAGGGCGGTGGAGGCCATTTCTCTGGATACTTTCAAGAGAGAGCTAGATAGGGCTCTTAAAGATAGCGGAGCCAGGGGATATGGGGAGAAGGCAGGAACGGGGTACTGATTGGGGATGATCAGCCATGATCACATTGATCACGGCGCTGGCTCGAAGGACCGAATGGCCTACTGCACCTATTGTCTATTGTCTATAAAGTTATAGGGTTACAGAGCCATACCACACAAACACGGGCCCTTTGATTCACTGAGTGCTGTCTAACCATCAAACATTCATTTGCACAAATCCTACTCTTACCTTATTTAATTGTCCCTACATTCACACCAGTTAACCCCAAGGTTGCTCATAAAACAATGGGTTGTGGGAAATCCTCCTTTAGAAGATTTGGTTCAATTGTTTTCTATATTGAGCGACCTGTCCTACTGATGGGTGAAATGATTTTACTGAATATATCTTACAGCCAACTAACCAGAAACCTCCATTAGACCCTGCGTACATCTACCTAGTCCTAAATGGATGAACAGACCCACTAGAGACAGCGGTACAGTGGTTTAGAGACATGAGGTAGTGCTGCTGTGTATCACTAGTATTAGCTCCATGATATCTAGTCAAGGACAATCAAGGACACCTTCTGTTACTTGCCATCTTTGTCTCCCCCTCGTCCTATCACTCATTGTTTCTTTGCATTGAACTACTTTTGGAAATTGTGCTAATCAGAACAAAGATTGAGAATGCTATCATTGAGAGTTGGTCTGTTGCACCAGCATTCACAAAGTTGATTGAGACCAGAAAGACATAGCTACCAGATGGGTCCAAAGCAGGAAATGAGAAAACTGAGGGATAAAATTACTTGAGGAACAAGGAACTGCAGATGCAGGTTTACCAAAAAGGACACAAAGTGCTGGAGTAATTCGGCAGGTCAGGCAGGAACTCTGGAGAACATGGATAGGTTATGTTTCGGGTCAGGATCTTCTTTAAAATTACTTGACCTCAGCCTCATTGCTACATGTTGTGGAAACATCTGTCCAAGACACCATCGGTAGAAGTGACCACTTATGTATATTTGAAGGCCTTACCTACTAAACACAAGGGCACCTCTACCTGTGGCATGGTGTTGTGCCATGTAGCTTAAGAACACATCTAGCAGGTTAAAATTGGGCATGGGAGCATCAATAGAGTCAATGGGATCACAGTCTTTCAAGCCTGCACCATTCAGGAAATGAAAGTGGATAACAGCTGGAAAAAGGAGGAAGTTCCAAACACATCACCATCCTTAATGATGGCTGAGCCCAGCATTCAAGTGCCAGGGACTAGATGAACTGTTACTACCAAAACCATAAGTGTCAAATGGGTGATCGTAAAAGTCAAACATAACACGATTTGATTCATTACAAATGATGTTAAGAAGCGGATGAAAGCTTTTATTTTCATTGGGGGGGGGGGGGGGGGGGGTGATTTGAACACTGAGGGCCAGACCAACATTTATTGCCCATCACTTATTGTCTCTGGGGTAGTGTTGGTGGGTCTTCTTGTTGGACTGTTGCAATCCTTCTTCATCAGTACTGTCAGGTATGGAGATTCAGGATTTACAACTGCAATGATTGTTGATACACTTCCAGATCTGGATGGTGTGGGACTTGGAGGGGGACCAGCAAGCAGTGATGTTTGCATGTTCTTACTTCCCTTCTTGAAGAGCGATGTCGCGGGCTTGTGCAGTGCTGTCAGAGTAACCTGGGCAAGGAACTGGAGTGTATTATATGGATGGAACACGCTGCAGCCACTGCATGCTTATGGTGATGGAATTAATTTCATTGTGGCTGAAGGGGTGGGCAATCAAATCTTGGAAATGCTAAGATGCTTGAGTGTTGTTGAAACCATAGTCACCCAGGTAAGTGGAGCATGTTCTATCACATGCTTGAGTTGCATCTTAAAAATAGTAGAAAAGTCTTGAGAGGTCAGGGGGTGAATCATTTATCACAGACTTTGATTTGCTCTTTTAGACATAATATTCATGAACCCATTCAATGTTTAGTCAACGTTGGCCAGGATATTGATGGTGGTGGTCTCAATGAGTGTAACGGGTATAGCTTGGACCCAATAGCAGCACAGAATCAGGCAGGTATAGTTGGTAATGAACTTTATTATGATACTGTAACACAGAGTAGTAACACAGGAATGGGTACACCGTACTTACACAGAGGCTCAGGATTGAGCGAGGGTTCCGAAGAGGGGCAGGCAGGAGACGTAGTCGGGAAATCGCTGGAGAGTCTTGCATGAACGCTGAGAACAATCTGGCACTGTGTGACCGGTGAGGAGAGTCTATATACCGGGTTAATTGGTGATCAGAGGCAACTGAGTGCAACAGGTGAGGAGAGTTGGGCTGATGAGAGGCGAGTGGCAGGTGAGGAGAAGGAGGGACCGGTGGAAAAGTACTGGGAGGTGAAGTGGATGAGAATGAGGAGAGGGCAGACTGTGACAATGAGAGCTATACTATTGACAGTCAAGGGTAGATGATCATTCTTTTGGGGGAGAGCATCATTGCCCAGTGAATCTGCGATACAAATATTTGTTGCCACCTATCAGCCTATGCTTAATGTTCTCTAGGTCTCTTTTGGGCTGTTTTATTTGTTGAAGGGAATTGAATACCTTAAAGCTTTGAGTCCAGCCATCTTGACAGTGGCTGGGACCAAATCCTGGAACTGCCTGTCTGACAGTACTGCAGGAATTCCTTTTCCAGAAGGCTGCAGCTGTCCAAGAAGATGGTTCATTTGAACTTGGGTGGGCACGGTGGTGTAGCGGCTGGGCTTGTATACTGTGGAGTTTAGAAGGATGAGAGGGCATCTTATTGAAACATATATGATTATTAAGGGTTTGGGCACACTAGAGGCAAGAAACATGTTCTCAATGTTGGGGGAGTCCAGAACCAGTTTCAGAATAAGGGGTAAGTCATTTAGAACGGAGACGAGGAAGCACTTTTTCTCACAGAGAGTTGTGAGTCTGTGGAATTCTCTGCCTCACAGGGCAGTGGAGGCCGGTACTCTGGATACTTTCAAGAGAACTATAACCATATAACCATATAACAATTACAGCACGGAAACAGGCCATCTCGACCCTTCTAGTCCGTGCCGAACACGTATTCTCCCCTAGTCCCATATACCTGCGCTCAGACCATAACCCTCCATTCCTTTCCCGTCCATATAACTATCCAATTTATTTTTAAATAATAAAAACGAACCTGCCTCCACCACCTTCACTGGAAGCTCATTCCACACAGCCACCACTCTCTGAGTAAAGAAGTTCCCCCTCATGTTACCCCTAAACTTCTGTCCCTTAATTCTCAAGTCATGTCCCCTTGTTTGAATCTTCCCTACTCTCAGTGGGAAAAGCTTATCCACATCAACTCTGTCTATCCCTCTCATCATTTTAAAGACCTCTATCAAGTCCCCCCTTAACCTTCTGCGCTCCAAAGAATAAAGCCCTAACTTGTTCAACCTTTCTCTGTAACTTAGTTGCTGAAACCCAGGCAACATTCTAGTAAATCTCCTCTGTACTCACTCTATTTTGTTGATATCCTTCCTATAATTAGGCGACCAAAATTGTACCCCATACTCCAGAATTGGCCTCACCAATGCCTTGTACAATTTTAACATTACATCCCAACTCAATGCTCTGATTTATAAAGGCCAGCACACCAAAAGCTTTCTTTACCACCCTATCTACATGAGATTCCACTTTCAGGGAACTGTGCACAGTTATTCCCAGATCCCTCTGTTCACCTGCATTCTTCAATTCCCTACCATTTACCATGTACGTCCTATTTTGATTTGTCCTGCCAAGATGTAGCACCTCACACTTATCAGCATTAAACTCCATCTGCCATCTTTCAGTCCACTCTTCCAAATGGCCTAAATCTCTCTGTAGACTTTGAAAACTACTTCATTATCCACAACCCCACCTATCTTAGTATCATCTGCATACTTACTAATCCAATTTACCACACCATCATCCAGATCATTGATGTACATGATAAACAACAGTGGACCCAACACAGATCCCTGTGGCACCCCACTAGTCACTGGCCTCTTTCCGCACTGTATCTCTAAACTAAACTAAACTAAACTAAACTTCTTAAGAGCTCCTAGGAATGTGCAATAAATGTCAGAACTAGATAGGGCTCTTGAAGATAGCGGAGTCAGGGAATATGGGGAGGAGGCAGGAATGGGGTACTGATTGTGGATGATCAGCCATGGTCACAGTGAATGGCGGTGCTGGCTCAAAGGGCTAAATGGCCTACTCCTGCACCTATTGTCTATTGTCTATTGTAGCGGTAGAGTTGCTGCATAACAGCGCCAGAGACGCAGTTCAATCTGGGTGCTCTCTATACGGAGTTTGTACGTTATCCCCGTGGGCTTTCTCCAGGAGGTCCGGTTTACTCCCACACTCCAAAGACGTACAGGTTTGTTGGCTAATTGGCTTGGTATAATTGTAAATTGTCCCTAGTGTGTGTAGGATAGTGTGCGGGGGGATTGCTGGTTGGCGTGGTCATGGTGGGCCGAAGGGCCTATTTCCGCACTGTATCTCTAAACTAAACTAAACTAAACTAAACTTCTTAAGAGCTCCTAGGAATGTGCAATAAATGTCAGTCTTGCCAGTAGCTCCCAGGCCCTGAAAAATGAACATGAAGTCTGATTTAAATTTTAATTTATATTCAATTCAGATTTGCACATCCTTTTAGTAGTGACATTTTAAGTTCAAATGTCTGTACTACTAAGGGTATTTGGAGGCAATATTCTCAGCGTAGAGTTGAAGATTTTAAATCTCTCCTCTTTCTGCATTCTCATAACACTTGAAGCCCAGATTGTCACGATGTGTTTCTAGCATTACATTCACAACTCAGAAGCAATAAAATGATGTGCCTAAACATAGAACTATAAGTGTTCCATTTTATTGTTCAAGATCTCATTGTTGCTGTTTATGAAAATTAAAAGCACCACCTCTACCACTTCTGCAGCCCTTTCTAATTCTCCTTTTTTCTAAATATAATTCAAATTGTTTTTCTTTAACAGACTTTATTTTAACCATTAACACACTTTACATTGCATAGTGTAAAAGCGTAGGTCTTGTCCTACGCTACTATGTAAAAGCGTAGGTCTTGTCCAACTGCAGAAGTGCCTGAGTGATGATGAGAATCTTCAGTTGCTTTCTCTGCCTCAAGCATTCTTCCTATAAAGTCAAGTCGTCAAGTCACTTTTATTTCTATAGCACATTTAAAAAACAACTCCCGTTGGCCTAAGTGCTTTACATTGGTGAAGGTACTAACGTTATACAACAGTGGTTCATAGATTAAGTACATACATAAATACATACATATAGCTCTCACTCAGAGGACGTCAAGAAAGGCTTGAGAGTAAAGATAGGTTTTAAGTCTCGACTTAAAGGAGTCGCTGGAGAGGGGCAGTTCTGATGGGAAGAGGGATGCTGTTCCACAGTCTAGGAGCTGCAACTGCAAAGGCACGGTCGCCCCTGAGCTTATGCCTAGACCGCGGGATGTTCAGTAACCCCAAGTCGGCTGATCTGAGGTACCTGGAGGTGGTGTGGTGGGTAAGCAGACTTTTGATGTAGGTGGGGGCAAGCCCGTTAAGGGCTTTGTAGACATAAAGGAGGATCTTGAAATTTATTCGAAACCGCACAGGGAGCCAGTGGAGAGAGGCCAGGATCGGGGTGATGTGGTCCCTTTTTCGGGTGCCCGTCAGGAGTCTCGCTGCGGCGTTTTGGACCAGTTGCAGGCGGGACAGGGAAGATTGGCTGATGCCAGTGTAGAGGGAGCTGCAGTAATCTAGGTGGGAGGCGATAAATGTGTGCATGATCTTTTTGAGGCCATCAAACTGGAGGTGGAATTCAAGTTCAAGTTCAAGTTCAAGTGAGTTTATTGTCATGTGTCCCTGTATAGGACAATGAAATTCTTGCTTTGCTTCAGCACACAGAACATAGTAGGCATTTACTACAAAACAGATCAGTGTGTCCATATACCATAATATAAATATATACACACATGAATAAATAAACTGATAAAGTGCAAATAACAGATAATGGGTTATTAATAATCAGAGTTTTGTCCGAGCCAGGTTTAATAGCCTGATGGCTGTGGGGAAGTAGCTATTCCTGAACCTGGTTGTTGCAGTCTTCAGGCTCCTGTACCTTCTACCTGAAGGTAGCAGGGAGATGAGTGTGTGGCCAGGATGGTGTGGGTCTTTGATGATACTGCCAGCCTTTTTGAGGCAGCGACTGCGATAAATCCCCTCGATGGAAGGAAGATCAGAGCCGATGATGGACTGGGCAGTGTTTACTACTTTTTGTAGTCTTTTCCTCTCCAGGGCATTCAAGTTGCTGAACCAAGCCACGATGCAACCGGTCAGCATGCTCTCTACTGTGCACCTGTAGAAGTTAGAGAGAGTCTTCCTTGACAAACCGACTCTCCGTTATCTTCTCAGGAAGTAGAGACGCTGATGAGCTTTCTTGATAATTGCATCAGTGTTCTCGGACCAGGAAAGATCTTCAGAGATGTGCACGCCCAGGAATTTGAAGCTCTTGACCATTTCAACCATCGACCCGTTGATATAAATGGGGCTGTGGGTCCCCCTCCTACTCCTTCCAAAGTCCACAATCAGTTCCTTGGTTTTGCTGGTGTTGAGGGCCAGGTTATTGCGCTGGCACCATATGGACAGTTGCTCGATCTCTCTTCTATACTCTGACTCATCCCCATCAGTGATACGTCCCACAACAGTGGTGTCGTCAGCGAACTTGATGATGGAGTTCGCACTGTGACTGGCTACGCAGTCATGAGTATAGAGTGAGTACAGCAGGGGGCTGAGCACGCAGCCTTGAGGTGCTCCCGTACTGATTGTTATCGAGGCTGACACATTTCCACCAATACGAACAGACTTCAGGTAGAAGGTACAGGAGCCTGAAGACTGCAACAACCAGGTTCAGGAATAGCTACTTCCCCACAGCCATCAGGCTATTAAACCTGGCTCGGACAAAACTCTGAACATTAATAACCCATTATCTGTCATTTTGCACTTTATCAGTTTATTTATTCATGTGTTTTGTAGTCAATGCCTATTATGTGCTGTGTGCTGAAGCAAAGCAAGAGTTTCATTGTCCTATACAGGGACACATGACAATAAACTTGAACTTGAACTTGAACCTGAAGTTGACTGTGGTCTGTGAACGAGGAAGTCGAGGATACAATTGCAGAGGGATGCGCAGAGACCTAGTTCTGCGAGTTTGGTAACCAGCTTGGAGGGGATGATTGTGTTAAATGCCGAGCTGTAATCGATGCATAACAGCCTGACATATGAGTTTTTGTTGTCCAAGTGATCCAGAGCGGAGTGGAGAGCCAGCGAGATCGCATCCACCGTTAATCTGTTGTGGCGGTAAGCGAACTGCAGTGGGTCAGTGCCACTGGTTGATAGTCATTGAGGCACGTCACCTTGATATTCCTATACAAATTCCATCTCCAAATTTAATTAAATATGCCTTTTCCGTTCCTCTTGGCAGAAAGCTTGTGGCCAACAGCAAACAGAAGAGCTACCTTGGGCAAGATGGAGCTGGGGAAGAATGGCAGAACGCCTGTGGTGAGAGGTGGCCGGGATGGAGTGCAGTTTAACAATAAGGAGGGTTGCAGCTTCATTCGAGGACATTGTGACCTTAAGAGTGGGTGGGATGGAAGTGGATGGACACTATTGCTAAGGTAAAGTTGGGGTGTAATTGTCTCAAGTTGGGAGCATCGACTATGGGTTATTGGTTGCAAATTCAGTTGGGATGGGGTATGGATACACAGCAAGGGGGTGGCATGGGACCAAGTGAGAGATACATCTCTAAAAGGGCCATAGGATTATAGGATTGATCCATACACTGGACTCCAGGAGCACAGAACAGGTTACGTTACCCATCTGATTTGTGCAGCAGGATGCTGCCTGGATTTGAGGCATAAGGAGAGGTTGGACAAACTTGGATTGTTTTCCCTGGAGGTGTTGAGGGGAGACCTGATGGAAGTTTATCAATTAATGAGAGACTGGAAACCATTGTGGGGGGATGTTTTTATGTTAAAGATTCTTATTGTTCCGTTTCCAAGATGGCTGCCGGAAGGGAGAGTGAACGCTGGCGCGATTAGCTGCTGCTGCTCTCTCTTTGAATTGTGTCTTGTTGATGTCTTTCCTATTTTTATTTTTTATTTTTTTGTTGTTATTTTTTTTGTTTTGTTTCATTCCGCTTACATGTTTTGTAATCTGTTTACTAAATTTTGTAAGGTGTCCTTGAGAGTCCTTGAAAGGCGCCCATAAGTATAATGTATTATTATTATTATTATTATAGGCATGGATACAATCAACTGTCAGATCCTTTTACCCAAGTGTCAAAGACTGGAGGGCATAGCTTTAAAGTGAAAGGTGAAAAGTTTAAAGGAGATGTGTGGGGGCAGGTTATTCATGGAGAGAGAGAGTGGTGGGTGCCTGGAATGCACTGGTGGGGAAGATACAATAGTGACAAGCAAGCTTTTAGATAGGCGCATGGATATGCAAGGAGTTGAGGCATATTTAGACTTTATACTTTGAAGATAGCGAGGAAACAGGCCCTTCGGCCCACCGAGTATATGCCAACCAGCAATTACCCCATACACTAGCACTATCCTACACACTAGGAACAATTTACAATTTTTACCAAAGCCAATTATCCTACGAACCTGTACATCTTCAGAGTGTGGGAGGAAACTGTAACTCCCCGAAGGAAACCCACATGTTCACAGGGAGAACTTACAAACTCCGTACAGACAACACCCATTGTCCGTATTGAATCTGGGTCTCTGGCATGGTAAGGCAGCAACTCTACTTCTGTGCCACTGTACCGCATATTGATCAGGTCCAGGCAGAAGAGATTAGTTTAACTTTGCATCAGGATGCCATGGACATTGTGGGCTCTAGGACCTGTTACTGTTCTATGTTCTATGTATAGAAATGGAATTTGCACAGGTATGACAAACCATGTTTGACACCAAATCCAACAGCATTGAGCTAAGATGGGTACCACCATATTCAACAAAAAGTATTTTCACTGTTCCTCAGTACACGTGACAGTAAACTAACTAAACTAACTAATCTGGCAAACTAACTTATGAGAACAACATAGCAAGTGAACTCTGGGGTTCTTGATTAAACTCTTTCATTTCATCCACAGAAATGTCACGCTATGCCAAAGAATTTCCATGCCACAATCTTTCATAACGTCCTTGCTTCATATTTTGATCTAACCTTGTCCATTCACCACTCCAGCTCAATGGATATCAAATTTGTTTTAAAACAAAGTTCACCTTCAACTTGACTAAAAGCTTGAACAAAGTCCAAGTAAGCTGCGGAGTAAACTTTATTACTTACTTTCAGTGTGACGTCCACAGAAGAGTCAGGAATATTTCCTGGACAGGTCCTTCTCCTTTTCCGTCTCTCTTGGCTGCACATTTTAAATTATTGTTATGCAGATGTTCCACCAAGCCGCTCCCTCGAAGTTTTCATCATCGAAGCAAGTGATGCAGTAAATAACGGAGATTTGAAATCCATCTCAACAAAGTAACCATGAGAAATTTGCTGTACGAACCATATCTGTGATCAAACCAAAGTCTTGGATCAGTAGTCTGCGCTCTATCAGTGCTCACTGCAGCTCACCATTCTACTTCTTAAATGTATCAGGTGTGCGTTCATGGACTTGCAGGATAATACATAGCAGAGGGATCCCACTTGGTCCGTCGGGTCTGGGCTGCTGTGTTTGAAGTATACCTGTAATCCAGTTGATTCCTCCTCACAAACTCTTTCTCGCTGTCTTGAAGTGATTTTCAATTCCTCTCTGAAAGCAATTTAGGAATGTTCTTCCACCAGCCTTTCAGGAAGTGCATTACAAATCCAAAATACTCACTACATGATTTTTTCTCTCCAAATACTGCCTTTGGCATACTCTATCTGCCAATTTTCTTTGTTGCTTTGGAAAATACATATCTTTATTTACTTATTTTAGATCTTTTCATGATTTAAAATATCTCTATAAATCTCTTAATCGTTTCTGCTCTAAGAGGCCCTGACCCAGCTTTTCCAGACCATCAGTAATCCCTTATCCCTGGAACCATTCAAGTAAATCGCTTCTGTAACATCTCCAAAACTGCACAACCCTCTGAAACTGTGTTGCTTAGATTGGACACAATGCTCTAAGTGAGGCCAAATTATTGTCTTATGTCAGCTTGGCACAACTCCTTTGCTTTTATATTCTATGGCTCTATTTATAAAGCCAATGGCACCGTGTAATTATTTATTAACTGTTTGTAAACCTCAGCGGCCACCTTCAAAAGATTGTCGATAAATAGGCTTTACTTCACGCCAATGCTCACAACCTCACACTTTCCAATCAAAATGTATTACTACATTATATTATATTGAGTTTCAGCTGCCATCTACCTACTCTAGCATCCTGTCTATGTCATATTGAAAACTGTTAATGTAATTCTTAGTGTCCACTGCAATTTAAAGTTTCTGAAGTCTTCCCTGTAAAGTACAATGTATTAATGTCATGAGCAGCTGTGGGTGAATCTGAGCAGCTCTATTATATACCTTCCTTCGTCTGAAAAAACAAAGACCAGAACGCTTTAGGTCAAGGTTTATTATTGTCAGGTGAAGCAAGAGATACGACTGATTGGCTCTAGCCCAAGTGGGAGGAGAGAAGTGAGTCAGAGGGGTGAAAACAGTTGAAAAGTAGAGGCCAAGGACAGGCAGACTTTACTCAGAACTGCTGTAGTTTGGGAGCAACAGCAGCAGGAGGTTAGCAAGCGATACGACTGATTGGCTCTAGCCCAAGTGGGAGGAGAGAAGTGAGTCAGTGCTGGGAAAACAGTTGAAAACTGAGGAATTTGGTTTGTAAATTGGTAAATCAGGTAACTTATCAGTCAATTTAAGCAAGACTGCTCTTGGGGAGCGGCAGTGAGGGAAGTGCCCTGTGAGAAAAGTGCGAGTCTTTGGCTCGAGAGTCTTCGGCGAGGAGGCTGCTGAGGAGAGGAGACCACGCAATACGCTTGAGAGGTAGAGACGAAAGAAGGAGATGTCAGGCAAGCTGATTCAGTGTGATGCTTGCAGTATGTGGGAGGTCAAGGACACCGCTGGTGCCTCTGGCTGCTACAAATGCGAGAAGTGCATCCAGGTAGAGCTCCTGAAGGGCCGTGTTGGGGAACTGGAGAAGCAAGTGGATGACCTCCGGTTCGTCCGAGAGAAGGAGTCGTTCCTCGACAAGTCCTACAGTACGATTGTTACACCTAAGGTACTGGAAGAGAGAAGGTGGGAGACAGTGAGAAAGGGAGGGAAGCATGGAATGCCAACGTCCCTGGGTGTTGTACCTCTTGTGAACAGGTTCACCCACTTAGAAGCTGTCGGGACAGAAGACGTTTATACACTGAGCGGCGGACTGGCTTGTGATGCGAATAGGGTTGTTGAGCCAGAACCAAAAAGGCCTAAGGCAGGCAACGCCATTGTAGTGGGAGACTCCATTGTGAGAGGTACGGACAGGGGTTTCTGCGGCAACAGACGGGATGCGAGGATGGTGTGCTGCCTTCCTGGTGCCAGGATCCAGGATGTCACGGACAGAGTGCAGAAAATCCTCAAGGGCGAAGGTGAACATCCGGAAGTGGTAGTGCATGTCGGCACAAACGATGTCGGAAAGAAGGGGATGAATATTCTGCAGCGTGACTTTAGAGAGCTCGGAAAAATGCTGAAAAGCAGGACCTCCAGGGTTGTTATCTCCGGTTTGCTTCCAGTTCCTCGTGCTGGCGAGAGCAGGAACAGGGAGATACGGGACCTGAACGTGTGGCTGAGGAACTGGTGCACGGGGCAGGGATTTAGATTCTTAGATCACTGGGATCTCTTTTGGGGTAAGGGGGAACTGTACAAAAGGGACGGATTGCATCTTAACAGGTGTGGGACCAGCATTCTGGCAGGCAGGTTTGCCACTGCTACACGGGTGGTTTTAAACTGATTAAGGGGGGTGGGATGTCGAATGGGATAGTGGAGGATGGAGTTAAAGGGAAAGGGTTTCTTAAATGTGTGAGCGTAGAGACAGAGGGGTGTAAAATGAGGGTAGAAGCAATAGGTAGCAAGGTGAAAAGTAAAAGTGGCAGGCAGATAAAACCAGGGCAAAAATCAAAAAGGGCCACTTTTCAACATAATTGTATAAGGGGTAAGAGTGTTGTAAAAACAAGCCTGAAGGCTTTGTGTCTCAATGCAAGGAGCATTCGTAATAAGGTGGATGAGTTGAATGTGCAGATAGCTATTAATGACTATGATATAGTTGGGATCACGGAGACATGGCTCTAGGGTGACCAAGGCTGGGAGCTGAACATCCAGGGATATTCAATATTCAGGAGGGATAGAGAGAAAGGAAAAGGAGGTGGGGTAGCGTTGCTGATTAGAGAGGAGATTAACGCAATGAAAAGGAAGGACATTAGTTTGGAGGATGTGGAATCGGTATGGGTAGAGCTGCGAAACACTAAGGGGCAGAAAACGCTGGTGGGTGTTGTGTACAGGCCACCTAACAGTAGTAGTGAAGTTGGAGATGGTATCAAACAGGAAATTAGAAATGCGTGCGACAAAGGCAAAACAGTTATAATGGGTGACTTCAATCTACATATAGATTGGGTGAATCAAATTGGCAGGGGTGCTGAGGAAGAGGATTTCTTGGAATGTATGCGGGATAGTTATCTAAATCAACATGTAGAGGAACCAACGAGAGAGCAGGCTATTCTAGACTGGGTATTGAGTAATGAGGAAGGGTTAGTTAGCAGTCTTGTTGTACGTGCCCCCTTGGGCAAGAGTGACCATAATATGGTTGAGTTCTTCATTAGGATGGAGAGTGACATTGTTAATTCAGAAACAACTGGTTCTGAACTTAAAGAAAGGTAACTTTGAGGGTATGAGACTGTGAATTGGCCAAATTAATTCTAAAAGGGTTGACTGTGGATATGCAATGGAAGACATTTAAAGACTGCATGGATGAACTACAAAAATTGTTCATCCCAGTTTGGCAAAAGAATAAATTCAGGGAAGGTAGTGCATCCGTGGATAACAAGGGAAATCAGGGATAGTATCAAAGCGAAGGATGATGCGTACAAATTAGCCAGAAAAAGCAGCATACCGGAGGACTGGGAGAAATTCAGAGACCAGCAGAGGAGGACAAAGGGCTTAATTAGGAAAGGAAAAATAGATTATGAAAGAAAACTGGCAGGGAACATAAAAACTGACTGCAAAAGTTTTTATAGATATGTGAAAAGAAAGAGATTAGTTAAAACAAATGTAGGTCCCTTGCAGTCAGAAACAGGTGAGTTGATCATGGGGAACAAGGATATGGTGGATCAATTGAATAACTACTTTGGTTCCGTCTTCACTAAGGAAGACATAAATAATCTGCCGGAAATAGCAGGGGTCAAAGGAGTTGGAGGAATTGAGTGAAATCCAGGTTAGCCGGAAGTGGTGTTGGGTAAATTGAATGGATTAAAGGCCGATAAATCCCCAGGGCCAGATAGGCTGCATCCCAGAGTACTTAAGGAAGTAGCTCCAGAAATAGTGGATGCATTAGTAATAATCTTTCAAAACTCTTTAGATTCTGGAGTAGTTGCTGAGGATTGGCGGGTAGCAAACGTAACCCCACTTTTTAAGAAGGGAGGGAGAGAGAAAACGGGGAATTACAGACCAGTTAGTCTAACATCGGTAGTGGGGAAACTGCTAGAGTCAGTTATTAAAGATGGGATAGCAGCACATTTGGAAAGTGGTGAAATCATTGGACAAAGTCAGCATGGATTTACAAAAAGTAAATCATGTCTGACGAATCTTATAGAATTTTTCGAGGATGTAACTAGTAGCGTGGATAGGGGAGAACCAGTGGATGTGGTGTATCTGGACTTCCAGAAGGCTTTCGACAAGGTCCCACATAAGAGATTAGTATACAAACTTAAAGCACACGGCATTGGGGGTTCAGTATTGATGTGGATAGAGAACTGGCTGGCAAACAGGAAGCAAAGAGTAGGAGTAAACGGGTCCTTTTCACAATGGCAGGCAGTGACTAGTGAGGTACCGCAAGGCTCAGTGCTGGGACCCCAGCTATTTACAATATATATTAATGATCTGGATGAGGGAATTGAAGGCAATATCTCCAAGTTTGCGGATGACACTAAGCTGGGGGGCAGTGTTAGCTGTGAGGAGGATGCTAGGAGACTGCAAGGCTGGGTGAGTGGGCAAATGTTTGGCAGATGCAGTATAATGTGGATAAATGTGAGGTTATCCATTTTTGTGGCAAAAAGAGGAAAGCAGACTTATCTAAATGATGGTCGACTAGGAAAAGGGGAGATGCAGCGAGACCTGGGTGTCATGGTACACCAGTCATTGAAAGTAGGCATGCAGGTGCAGCAGGCAGTGAAGAAAGCGAATGGTATGTTAGCTTTCATAGCAAAAGGATTTGAGTATAGGAGCAGGGAGGTTCTACTGCAGTTGTAAAGGGCCTTGGTGAGACCACACCTGGAGTATTGCGTACAGTTTTGGTCTCCAAATCTGAGGAAGGACATTATTGCCATAGAGGGAGTGCAGAGAAGGTTCACCAGACTGATTGCTGGGATGTCAGGACTGTCTTATGAAGAAAGACTGGATAGACTTGGTTTATACTCTCTAGAATTTAGGAGATTGAGAGGGGATCTTATAGAAACTTACAAAATTCTTAAGGGGTTGGACAGGCTAGATGCAGGAAGATTGCTCCCGATGTTGGGGAAGTCCAGGACAAGGGGTCACAGCTTAAGGATAAGGGGGAAATCCTTTAAAACCGAGATGAGAAGAACTTTTTTCACACAGAGAGTGGTGAATTTCTGGAACTCTCTGCCACAGAGGGTAGTCGAGGCCAGTTCATTGGCTATATTTAAGAGGGAGTTAGATGTGGCCCTTGTGGCTAAAGGGATCAGGGGGTATGGAGAGAAGGCAGGTACGGGATACTGAGTTGGATGATCAGCCATGATCATATTGAATGGCGGTGCAGGCTCGAAGGGCCGAATGGCCTACTCCTGCACCTAATTTCTATGTTTCTATGTTTAGACAACTGAGGCCGTTATTATTCTTTTCAGTAAAAACCCGTGGCTCGGCATTCCTAAGTTCTACAGTAGAAGTCAGTAGTGACACGTATCTTCAGATTTTCTAAGGTGAAATTGAAGGTTAATAAAAATATTGCCGATCACAGTTTTCAGAACTGGAGCTCCACTCAGCAGTAGAGCAGGTGATGGGACATTCACCCCTTACTTGCATGCACTACATTTCCAGTCTCACACACACACACACACACACAGCACAGAATCAGGCCCTTTAGACAACTGTCCAGGCTGACCATAAAGCAGCCATTCACCCTACCCAATCCCATGTTATTCTCCTCACATCCTGATCAACTTGACCTATTTTCTATCACCCACCTACACAATTTATATTGAGTAACTAAACTATCAAATGCATATTCTGTGGGATGTGGGAGATAATTGGAATAGCTAAAGGCAAAACAGGCAGTCGTAGGGAAATCTTGCAAACTACACACACACACACAGCATTTGCATTGGCGCAGCATTGGGACAGCATCTCCCTTAGCTGCACCACTGTGCGAGTCCGATGTAGCATAGTTAACTTTAGTTTAGTTTAGACATACAGTGTGGAAACAGGCCCTTCAGCCCACCGAGTCCACTCCGACCATCGATCACCCGTACACACTAGTTCTATGTCCTACACACTAGCGGCAATTTGCAGAAGCCAATTAATCTGCAATCCTGAACTTCTTTGGAATGTGGGAGGAAACAGAAGCACCTGGAGAAAACCCATGTGGTTACAGGGAGAACGAGCAAACTCCGCAGTCAGGATCAGCTACAGACAGCACCCGCAGTCAGGATTGAACTGAGATCTCTGGGGCTGTGAGGCAACAACACTGCCGCTTGCACCACAGTGCCACCCATTGTTGCTCATTTATCTCCGATTCCATTGGATTCATGAGAACTGAATTTTAGAAGCAGTTGAACATATCCACATTTCTGCATCACACATTCAGTACATACAACAGAGGAAGGAATCAACCGTCGTAAACAGACACTGTTGCTGATCGGAATTCTTCAGTGTGAAGTAGTTTGTGTTGACAAGTGAAGCAGGTTGGAGATCAGTGTACTCCAGGTACACTTAATGCCAAGCTTGACAGATGTTTCTATCTTGAGAAGCTCTGAGACGGCATCTGTGCATTTCTAAACCAGAAAAATAATTCTTACGATCCCAGAAAGCAATCATTTCCTCCAATAAACTACTTATTATAATGGAATTAAAATGTCTTTCTTTTAGGTGGTCAAACACATTTATCAGGGGTGTCTCAGAGATGCCAGGCAGATGTGTGTTTGCCATATAAAACACACAGAGTACTCGTGTAACCTAGCAGGTCAGGCAGCATCTCTGGAGGAGATGGATAGGCAACATTTCAGGTCGGAACCCTTCTTCAGACTGATTGTAGTACAGGGAACAAAGCTGCAAAAGAGGTGGGGGCAGGACAAAGTCTGACTAGTGATAGGTGGATAAAAGGTGGACAAAGGCCAGAGATGAAAAAGGGACAAATGCGGGTGAGATACGTGTCTTAGAGCTGCTTGTCTAACTTCATGCTTTACATCACTTGAATCAACAATGGCAGTACTTAAATCTGAAGAATGTACATCCAGTAGTTAACGGCCAACTGTTTCTTGTTGAACAATAATTATTGTTAATTTGGCTTTTCTCATCTATGTCCTCTTTTAGTTCATCTCATCATGAGGCAGCAGAGTGGTTCAACAGTAGAGTCGCTGCCTAACAGCGCCAAAGACCTGGCTTTAATCCATATTATGGGTGCTGTCTGTATAGAGTTTATACCTCCCACACGCCAAAAACGTCCAGAAATGTATGTTAATTAGCCGCTGTAAATAGTCCCCAGTGTGTAGAATAGTACAGTGTGATTGCTGGTCAGTGTGAACGTGGTGGGCCGAATGGCCTGCTTCCCCGCTGTACCTCCGAAAAGTTAAAAAATGTCAAATTGCTTGAATGCAGGGGAGGGGACCATCTATAACATTGCAAGGAGAACACTCCACCTGAAGGTTTTTATAGCATTTCAAGGCATCATCAAAAACATCTCCAGGCTGTTTGGCAGTGAGGTAGTCAGTCACCCCAGTTAGCTCAGAGCCAGTTAGCCAAGAGCTACATTTTTTAATTAATTACTTGCTTTAGTTATTATCGCAAGGCTTATGTGTCTTAGTGGCATTGAAATAAATGAGTGACCTGGCAGCGAATACTTCTTTTGTTTAAATGTCCTCTGGTGGTATCCAAGGTGAAAATAATCTAATTCTTTATCGTTCCACACACACATGTGTATCAATTTAATGATGACACAAGCCTGTGACAGGTGGACTACAACACACTAGCAAACACATTACTGGGCTGCAATAGTATCTGCATATCAATATGGTGGCGCAGAGGTAGAGTTGCTGCCTTACAGCGCTTACAGGGCCAGGAGACCCAGGTTCGATCCTGACTACGGATGCTGGCTGTACGGAGTTTGTACGTTCTCCCCGTGACCACATGGGTTTACTCTGAGACCTCCCACACTCCAAAGACATACAGGTATGTAGGTTAATTGGCTTGGTGTAGACTCGGTGGGCCGAAGGGCCTGTTTCCGTGCTGCATCTCTAACCTAAAACTGAAACTTTAATACATGATAACACAGGAAGTAGGTTATAGAATGAGCTCTCAGTTTCACAGCAGATTAAAATGTAAAATGACTACCTAGTGACAGGAATGATCAACAACCCTGCCCAACAGGAACCCATGCCGTCCACATAATGCTGACTGGCAGATTGAGGTGGGTTACCAAATTAAAGGTGTCAAAGAGTGGCAACATTGAGCATGGAGCTCCACTTCAAGCATCTACGATCACTTATTCCCTTATTAACTATCAGATCCAGTGCTAAGGAAGTCATAAGATAATAGGGTCATATGATAATGTGATAGGCTGATCTATCTCTCCCTCCTAACCCCATTCTCCTGACCTCTCCCCATAACCTCGTCATGAGAACAAAGAACATAAAACAGTTCAGTCCGCAACATCCGTGCTGAACATGGTCATAGTTTAGAGATACAAGGCCCACCGAGTCCGCACCGATCAACGATCCCCGCACGTTAACACACATTAGGGACAATTTACACTTATACCAAACCAATTAACCTACAAACCTGTACGTCTTTAGAATGTGGGAGGAAACCGAAGATCTCGGAGAAAACCCACGCAGGTCACGCGGAGAATGTACAACCTCCGTAAAGACAGCACCCGTAGGCGGGATCGAACCCAGGTCTCTGCCGCTGCAAGGATTGTAGGAGCCACGTTACCACTGCGCCACCGTGCCACCCAAGGTTAAACTAGTTTCCTCAGTCTGCACGTGATCCATACCCCTCCATTCCCTGCATATCCATGCGCTGATCCAAAAGCCTCTTACATGCCATATCGTACCTGTCTCCACCACCACCCCAGGCAGTGCGTTCCAGTCACCCACCACTCTGTGTGTAAAACAACTGGCCTCCTTTAAATTCTGTCCCTCTCACACTAGAAGTTAAGCCCTCTAGTCTTTGACAGATCCACCCTGGGATAAAGGTTCCCACCTATCCTATCTGCACATCTCATTATTTTCTACACTTCTATTAAAGTCTCCTGCAAATCGTCGTTACTTCAATACAACTTTTAAACTTGCAGATCCGTTTAAACCCATTAAACCCGTTGCAACTGGTGCAGCTGTGAGTAAAAACAAACAAAAGTGAAGGTGCGTGGGAGGGGATGGAGGTTGCTCCAGGTGTGGATAAAATGAAGGGGATTTCATTTCCTCTCCCCATCCCCATCCATCTGCCAGCATATTTCGAGCCAATATTCATCACTTGAGAACAAACTTGAAAATCTTAGAGACAGGCTGCTGCAACAAAGATCTTTGTTTCACTACAACATGAATTCACCTGACCCTGCTGCATAACCTGAGGTTCATCCATTTATCATTATGGGTTGTACAGAATCTTCAGGCAGTGCCTGCCTTACAATCAACACTTCAAGGTGATGGATGTACAGTCTTGGCTCAATTATGCTCTGTTGACCTGGAATTCCTAGTCATAAAATGCCACCCCTTTCATCTACTGAGGCAATTTATCTCATTCATTTAGTCAGTAGTCTACATACCACCGCAAGCTAACATCACAATGGCACTGGAAGAATTATATTTGCTTGGCAGTTCCTTTAAGGCTCCGATGCCATATGCATCATCGCCGGTGACTTCTATTAAGCAAACCTCAGGAACATACTCCGCAAATACCATCAGCATGTCCCTGCCTCGGGTGGAGTGTTAACTGTTACACCGCCATCTAATACACCTACCACTCGATCCCCCACCTTCATATGGGCCAGTCTAATCATCTCTCACTGCTGCTTCTCCCGGCTTCGGAGAGATTGAAGCACGAGGTGTCAATGAGGAGTGTAACACAGCAGTGGAGTGGGGAGGTTCAGGGCACAACAGTGGAGTGGTGAGGCTCAGGGCACAGCAGTGGAGTGGGGAGGCTCAGGGCACAGCAGTGGAGTGGGGAGGCTCAGGGCACAACAGTGGAGTGGGGAGGCTCAGGGCACAACAGTGGAGTGGGGAGGCTCAGGGCACAGCAGTGGAGTGGGGAGGCTCAGGGCACAACAGTGGAGTGGGGAGGCTCAGGGCACAGCAGTGGAGTGGGGAGGCTCAGGGCACAGCAGCGGAGTGGGGAGGCTCAGGGTCTGTTCTGCTTTGATGTCTTGCATACATTTGCAGTCTTTTTATTTTCACTGTCTTGTAGAATCTGTGTAATTTATGTACAAATTATGTATAGTTTATGTATTTTTACAAGTTTACTGAGTATGTGCCTAGACTAGTATAGATGGGCATCTTGGTCAGCATAGGCAAGTTGGGCCAAAGGACCTGTTTTGGTTCTGTATAACTCTACGACTGTGATGTTTCCACAAACAAGCTTCTCACTATACCTCTCCCTCACCATATTTATGCTTATCACAAAAAACTCAACTTTATTTGGCTTGACTTGAGGACTACCTTGAGTTAATAGACTGCACCAGCTACTCCACCCAGCCTGAATGAGTTTAGTTCAGTCGGTACTGGTTTCAGCATGAAAAGCATCAGTGTCTGCATTCTGACAAAGACAAGTTCGGGTCTCACCTGACCAGGAACCTCGACCGATCAGAGAGATACACGCTACTGAAGTCCAGATCCAAGTCTATACTTGGTCTCCCGATGTAAAGATGGCTACATTGGGAACAGCGAATGCGGATGATGAGGTTAGAGGAGGAGCATGAGAATCTGTGTCTCATCTGCAAGGGTCTGCTGGGGCGAAGGTCTGAACTAAGCTACATAAGGTCACCTGCTCCTCACCATCCACTCTCTGGATGGATGTGAAGGTGGAGGCATAGGGACAGGCGTTACCTCGCCAATGGAAAGTACCTGGAGAGTGGGTGGTTCTTTCTCATGGATTGCCATGCTGTCATAGTTCGATCCTTCTTCAGCATCTCATCTGTGTCCCGTAGTTCTGCTCTCGCTCCCCATCCTCCCAGATCAAACAAGGATAGAGTGCAGCAAGTGGCGCAGTGGCAGAGTTGCTGCAGAACAACACCAGAGACTTGGGTTTGGTACTGATTATGGGGGCCTTCTGTACGTTTGTCTGTTCTCCCTGTGACCGCGCGGGTTTCCTCCAGATACTCCAGTTTAATTCCGCATTCCAAAGATGTGCAGGTTACTAGGTTATTTGGCTTCTCCAAATTGTCGCTAGTGTGTAGGATAGAACTAGCGCACTGGGATCATTGTTCAGCATAACATCAGTGTGTCGAAGGGCCCGTTTCCAAACTGTGCTTCTGAACTAAACTAAACTCACTTGGTCCTCACCATTCGCCCCAGCAGCCTCCGCATCCAATATATATTTCCTCGACCTTTCTGCCACCTTCAACGTGATCCCACCACCAGCCTCATCTTCCCAACTCCACCCCTTTCCACCTTCCACAGAGACTGCTCCCGCCGCAACTCTGTGATTCACTCATTAATCTCCACCCAAACTAGCCCCTCCCCAGACGTCCAGGTTTGGGGCTCGTTTCCCCAGCAACCGCAAGAGATGTAACCCTGGAGCAGCACCTGCGACTGTCTTCCTCTGCTCCTTGTTTGAACCTGATGGGAATGGTGGCACGATGGCACAGCGGTAGAATGGCTGCCTTACAGCGCCAGAGAACCAGGTTCGATCCCATCTGCGGGTGCTGTCTGTACGGAGTTTGTACATTCTACTCGTGACCTGTGTGTGTTTTCTCCAAGATCTTTGGTTTCCTCCCATACTACAAAGACATACAGGTTTGTGGGTTAACTGGATTGGTATGTGTAAAATTGTCCCTAGTGTGTGTAGGATAGTGTTAATGTACATGGATCGCTGGTCGGTGTGAACTCGGTGGGCCGAAGAGCCTGTGCTGTATTTCTAAACTAGACCGAAACTAAACTAAAACCACAGGTCCTATTTTATCGTACGATTCAGTGAGCAAATCACCACGGAACTACTTCAACAGGTTCTCCTCCAATTTCAATTCCTCCAAATGTTTACAGGGAATGTGAATAGATGCCCCCTGTACATATCTAGCCCACGAAGAAGGGGGAAATATAGGTTTGGGGCATGTTTGGTCAAGTTTAAGCCTGCATCCTGCTCCGTGATCCAATGTTAATAAAGCCTCGTTGTAATGTGGTGCACTATCAGTATTTCATTTAATAAGGCCAAATGTTGATACAGGAAACAAAGGTTCATATGTTCAAGTCCATTAGTTATAGAAGCAGAATTAGGCCATTCGGCCCATCTAGTCTAGTCTGCCATTCAATCATGGCTGGCCTATCTTTCCCTCTTGACTCCATTTTCCTGCCTTCTCCCCATAACTCCTGGCACCCTTACTAGTCAAGAAGTCAAGACACCTACTCAAGGTGTTACATAACTACAGATCTGGGAGAGCTAGGTGCACAGTCATGGGAGCTGAGATCTGTACCTGATTGCACTATCCTCCCTGGGACTACTGGATGCCAATACTGTGCTGGAACGCAGACACATCTCAGCTTGAACACAGATTTTATTTAAACAGTTTATCCACAAGAACAAACCAGCACCAATTTCATTCCCTTCACGATAGAGCATAAATGGAGTATTAAATTAAACAGCAACGACTGTAGCTGAAGCCTCATGAATACTTGTTGACCTATGTGTCATTAATTTGTTCAGATTTGCAACATTGCTGCTTTTTAATATATATTTTTTTTATTACTCTGCAACTTGCAATTGTCTCTGGTCATCAGAATTTGGGAATTGCATTGGCTTGAGGTAGATTATATCCTATTTCTTATATACACATAAGAATTACTTTGTGTATTAAGTCTGTAATATTGATAAATGATTAAGGATACAATAGGTCAACAAATATTCAATAGTCTTTTTCTCCTTATTCTTTCATTACCCATGAGATAGAGACCATAATAAAATAGTCCATAAAATAACCATTTTATTTCCTTCCAAACCATTGAGACATTAAACAAAGTTATTTATACATTCTCATATTATTTATCAAAGGCCCTGCTTCCAGAAGGGTTATTGATGCTTCCATTGGAGGAATGTAGGAGTATTTGAGGATTTTTTTTCTATTACATTTGAGGTAGTATTGTTCTTCCAAAGTCATTCACCAAGATTAGACGGTACAATGGCTGGTAAAGCTGTGCCTTGCAGCGCCAGAGAGCCGGGTTCGATCCAGACCACGGATGACCACGAGTTTTCACATTCTCCTTGTGACTGCGTGGGTTTCCTCTGGGCGCTCCGGTTTTCTACCACATCTCAAAGACGTATGGGTTTGTAGGTTAATTGGCCTCTGCAAATTGCCCCTAGTGTGCAGGGAGTGAATGAGAAAGTGTGATAACTTGGAAGTAGTGTGGACCGGTGATCGATGTTTAGTGCGGACTCAATAGACCGATGGGTCTGTTTCCATGCTGTATCTTTCAATCAATTAAATTCCAACCATGTTCACCTACCCCTGTAACATTGTCCGACTCTGCCCCGACCAGGCGCAATAGCTCCCATTTAGCCTTTTGCTTCCTCCAGACTCAACCATTCCATGCTCTCATCAATGCATTCAACCTCCAATTCCCCCCTCTGATTACAATACGATACGATACAACTTTATTTATCCCAGGAGGGAAATTGATCTGCCAACAGTCATAAAACACAAAATACATAAAGCATGAAATTAAAGTGACGAGTGGAAAGGATTGAGGATGTGCATCTCCTGTGGCATTCTGCACTGCATCTTAGTGGGACCAGTCTGTTGCTGAAGGTACTCCTCAGAATGAACAGTGTGTCATGGAGGGGGTGAGCTGTATTGTACAAATGCTCCGCAGTTTGAGGAGCATCCTCCCCAAGACCACCTCCCATGGATTATTTTACCACTCACTGACCATAAAGGGGAATTTACTGCAGCCGACTGATCTACCAGTATTTATTTTGGTATCGGGGGAAACTTGGGAAGAACATCGAAACTCCGCAAAGGAGGCACCCAAGAGCAGCATTTTAGCTATAGCCCCAAGGCATTCAGGCAGTCTGCCACTGTGCAACTGTTAGATGATTCGGCATCAATTTTCCATCTGAAACCACTGCAGTGAACCACACTGGGACATTTTATGAGCGCAAATTATCGTGATAGCTTTTACTTTGAACAAAGGCCATAGAAGAAAATGTAGAACACAAAGTGTTGGAGTAACTCAGTGGGTTAGGTAGTATCTCTGGAGGACATGGATAGGCGACGTTTTGGATCGGGAACCCTTCTTTGGACTGATTGTAGTCAAAGGTTTAGAAGAATATGACAAAACTCATTCGTAATTTTAAAATCTGAAAGAGACTAGAAGGGGAAAAATATAGGAGGCTTCGACAAGTCCGCAAAAACAAAATACTATGCTTCATCAAAGTCCATTTTGTTGGCAACATTTAATATAAGATCGCATATATATATATAGTCACTGAGCTATGTATATAAGAGCATATTGTCATCGAGCATGTTAGTTAGCTCTTTCATTTTAATGCACTTTAATTCCCCTTCCCATTCCCGCACTGACTTTCTGTCCTAGGCCTCCTCCATTGTCAGAGTGAGGCTAAATGCAAAATTGGAAGAACAGCATCTCATATTTTGTTTAAGCAGCTTACAACCCAGTGGTATGAATATAAATGTCTCTAACTTCAAGTAACCCCTGCATTCCTTCTCTCCCCATCCCTCCCCCACCCAAGTCTCACCAGCTTCTCGTTCTCACCTAGCAAACAGCGAACAATGGCCTGTTTCCTTTATCGTCAATACCTTTTTTTGCATATCTTTCATTCATTTGTTATATATCGCTCTACATCATCGTCTATATCTATCATTTCCCTTTCCCCTGACTCTCAGCCTGATGTCTTGTCCTGAAACGTCACCCATTCCTTCTCTCCGAAGATGCTGCCTGTACCGCTGAGTTACTCCAGCATTTTGTGTCTATCTTCAGTTAGCACTCTCTCCATAGTGACAGCCTATCAACACTGGGATATCCAAAAGTTACCAAAATTATCTAATTAATCAACAAATCAACAAAATTAAAATCAAAGAGGCAAGACTCGCAATGTAGAGTTCACAAGGTAATGCACCATCTCCTTTCGGGGTTGGAGAAACTAGTCATGGTTTTCCTGCAATTAAGTCATATTTTTGACATGCTTTATGTATTTGGAAACTGAAGAAAAAAGCTTGTCATACACTTTTCACAATGTCTGTCTACGTACATGCATTATTTATTAAGCATCTGTCTTGCTGAAGAGAATTTGTCAGAGAGTTAACCAAAAAGTTTAGAATCTGATTCTTTAAAAGCAAATAAAAACCGTGAGTGGCGAAACTTTGTAATATATTCTGATTACTGAGTGAGAGGAATTTTCTGGCAGATATCATGCACACAATTTATCACAACCACAAAACCTTCAGATCACTAAAACAATAAAAATCCTAGTGGCAAACGTTGTAATCAATCTGCAGTAATTAAAGCAAAGATACCGATTTATCAAAGATTTGATTTCTCGCCAAAATCCTCAGTACTTTGTTTGATCATAACACATAATTTCATCGTTTTTAAATAATATTATCCTCTGTCCCATCCGCTGAAGGATTTATGCCCAAGTTCTTGAAGCGATTTCATTTCTCTGGCTGATCTGAAGATCATTTGTTTTTGTATTATGAAAATAGACCCATTCTAAATTAGAGATCAAGTTATTTACTTAAATCTCCATCCAAAAGATGGAATGATTAAAGAAAAAAAGCACTTCTCTGGTGACTTTCATAACCCCCCAACATCCTAAAGAGCTTTGCAGCTATTTAAGTACTTCTTAAAGTATGGAATCATAATGCAGGGCCAAATAACATATAATACCAGGTGATTAATCCCACTCTCCATTTTTCCCCACAGCCTTGCAAATGTTTTATTTTCTTTTGATGATAGTCATCATTAACTTGGCTTTCATTTCTTCAAGGCAGTTCATTCCAGACCACAATTCACCGAGCAAAATAAATTATCCTCATACCATCCCGCTATAATTTTGGGAAATGCAACACTGGTTAAATGGTGCACAAAATGCACCACATTTTGAATCCATGTGTCATTTGGTAGGAGCTCCAGGATTAAGGTTGAAACATAGGATGAATGGCTGGATTTATTTCAGATTTTTCTATGCTAATCCTAAGGCCTTAGTGGGTTGATGACACTGTTTGGGTAAAATCACTCTTCAGACATTGTGCTGGCTTAATAGTTACTTAAAGTTCAGTTGAGTTACACAATATTATGATGTTCTGAATGGACAGAGCATTAGATGTTGGGACCGTACCCAAGACTAAACACTTTAAGGACGAATGACCTTCCAACGATTTGGGAGTCAAACCCTCATACAGCATGGAACAGGCCTTTGGCCCAACTTGCCCACACCGACTAACATGCCCCATCAACACTAGTCCCACCTGCCTGTTTTTGGCCATATCCCTTTAAATCTATCTATCCATGAACCTGTCCAAATGTTTTTTAAACATTGCGATAGTACCTGTCTCAACTACCTCCTCCGGCAGCACGATCCATATACCTACCACCCTTTGTGTAGAAAAGTTGCCCCTCAGGTTCCTATTAAATCTTTTTTCCCCCTCACCTCAAGCATGTCCTCTGGTTCATTGATTCTCCTACTCTGGGCAACTGCATTTATTTAATCTTTTCTTCTCATGATTTAGTACACATCTATAAGATCACCCATCATCCTCCCTGGCTCGAAGGGATAAAATCCTAGCCTGCTCAACCTCTCCCTATAGATCAGGCCCACGAGTCCTGGCAACATCCTTCTAAATCTTCTCTTTGGCCTTCATGTTTAGCAACTATATTTGCTCCATTATATAGCATAATAGATTTTTCTCAGGTAGCCCTAGATCATTATAGACCATGGATTACTTCTGAAGTGCAATCAGTGGTGATTTTTTGGTTTTGTTTAGTGATACAGTGCGGAAACATGGCCCTTCGGCCCATCATGTCTGCACCGATCAGCAATCCCCACACATTAACACTATCCTACACACATTAGGGACAATTTTACATTTATACATTTATACCAAGGCAACTAACCTACAAACCTGTACGTCTTTGGAGTGTGGGAGGAAACCGAAGATCTTGCAGAAAACCCACGCAGGTCACGGGGAGAACGTACAAACTCTGTACAGACAGCACCCGTAGTCAGGATTGAATGTGGGTCTGTGGCGCTGTAAGGCACTAGCTCTACCACTGCACCACCGTGCCACCCATGCCGGTGATATACAGACTCCAACAACTAAGGGAGTGAAATTACTACAGCAAGGCAAAGATATGGCAGTGCTTCACTCGGTTACCAGCTTTGCAGGTCACTGAACCATAAATAAACTATAGAACAGAACCACCATTAGTTGCATCATGGCCATGCATTGAAAGAAGAGCTATAACTGATCATCACATACCCAAGTGTGGGCCTAGCCCCCGGAACATGGCTCACGTTTAAGCAGCAAACCAATGGCATTATTTTCAGAAATCATGTGGCGAGTTTATTATCCTGCCAATTCTCCTAATTAGAACAGACACCTATCTCCCCTCTTGATCTAGGGCCAATGATCTTACCACAGCCTTTGGTTATTGTCCCATTTTTTTCAGAAGATACATGATAGAAAAAGAAATGGTATTCTTCTGAGCAAAGCAATATCCCTCTGTTGCAGCAGGGTTGATGGATCAGGCTTCATTGCTCTCTGTTTTCTCGCTAATAGAAAGCACGATCGAAAAACAAAGATAAGTCTGTAAATCAGGCAAAGAGATTGGGGTTGGAATTAATACAGAGCAATCTGTGGTGATACATCTTAGGTGGTTAGTTCAAAGGAAAGCAAAGCAAAAGAGTAAATGGAATACAGGAATAAAAAGCCAGCAATACAGAATCTCATGGCTTTAATGTTGGATTAATATGGTGATAAAACCATGAAGAAAATGCACTTGAGATCCTGCAATCAGTAAACACAAAAAACTCAGAACAACCAATGTTGTCGTAGCCCACACTTATTCTGTGGAACAGATGAGACAGCAGGAGGAGGAGGGAGTGACAGGGTTGGGGAATGAAGTGGGGATGAAATAGCAGCTAGCAATGAGGGTAACAAGACTTAAACATGGTCTCAGTGCTTTACGTAAAGAGCTGTAACCATGCTCTCCAGCTCCAGATACAGGCAGAGCAGAGTAACTCAGCTGGTCAGGCAGCATCGGTGGAGGAGATAAATAGGTGACGTTTGGGGTGTGGGCACTTCTTAAGATGCAGCATGTACTGTCATTGTGTTAATTCTGGACTGTAGTGAAACCTGTGATGGTTTTGCCGTTGGAATGCGTTCAATGTTCTGGTTTGAGCACAAGGGCCCCCTGAAATGGTCAGGTGCAGTGCGGCTGCCCTTGGGGCCGAGCCAATAAGGCCAGTAAAGACCATGCTTCATTGACTGGAGTTTCCGATTATATCTCCTGTGTCACAGGTGAGACCTTCCAAAGCTGGAGCAGATGTGTGAAGCCATCACTGTACCATTTACCACATCTCACATCTTCTGGTAGTCCACAACTGCCTGCTACCCCCCCTTATTTCCTGATCATTCACAATTCCAAGGCTGGTTCTGTTGAGGGGAGGAACGATCCTGCTGGATGTTAAGCAGAAATAATGTATTTCTCTTGATACCGGTCTTATTTGCCAACACAATGGTCACATATTGCTTATAATTCTAAGAGACTGCAGATGCTGGAATAAGGAGCTAAATACAAAGTCAGCAGGTTAAGCAGCACTTGTGGAGTCTGAAGAAAGGTCCCAACCTGAATTGTTGCCTATTCATTCCCACCACAGTTGCTGCTTGACCCATCAAGTTACCCCAGCACTCGGTGTTTTGCTCAAGACTCCAGCATCTGCTGTTCCTTGTGCCTCAATAACATAGTTACAACAAGGCCTCACCTCCAAGTGACCTTGGAGTTCTCTTTCTACCGACTACCTTCCCTCCACATCTCAGTCCAGATGCAGGGTCACGCCTTTCCTTTCCCTCCACAGATGCTACATAACTCCTTGAGTTCCTCCAGCATTCATTTAGTTATTTGCTCTGTAGTCCTGGCAAACAATACCGGCATCAAGGGAAAGACATTATTTCTATTAACATTCAACAACATCAGTCCTCTCCTCAACAGGACAATGTTAGGAATGATCAATGATCAGGAAATAAGGAGGGAACAGGCAGTTGGCTACTCCCAAACTAAACACGTGAGGCATTGTAAATGCCGGAGTAAAGTCCTCAACTCTTCTTGTACATCAGCTGCACCATTGAATAGCCTCAGTTCTGGCTTGTGGGAGATATAATTAAATTCCCCAGACTATTCATCACCAGGCCATGGAGGTAAATCGGTTGTTTAGTAAGTTTGCAGTTGAAACCAAGATTGCTGAGATGACAGACTGTGAGGAAGGTTGTCAAATTATACCAGACGATGTCGGTCAACTTTAGAAATGCACAGAGAAATGGCAGATGGAGTTTAATCTGAGCAAGTGCAAGGTGTTGCACTTTGGAGATTGAATGTAAGAGGAAAATATACAATTAATGGCAAGTCCCTCAACAGCGTTGATGAACAGAGGGATCTTTGGGGTCCAAGTCCATAGCTCCGTGAAAGTGGCAGCACAAGTAGATAGAATGGTAAATAAGGCATTACGGTAAGCTTGCTTTCATAGAAACATAGAAAATAGGTGCAGGAGGAGGCCATTCGGCCCTTCGAGCCAGCACCGCCATTCATTGTGATCATGGCTGATCGTCCCCAATCAATAACCCATGCCTGCCTTCTCCCCTTATCCCTTGACTCCACTAGCCCCTAGAGCTCTATCTAACTCTCTCTTAAATGCATCCAGTGACTTGGCCTCCACTGCCCTCTGTGGCAGAGAATTCCACAAATTCACAACTCTCTGGGTGAAAATGATTTTTCTCACCTCAGTCTTAAATGACCTCCCCTTTTATTCTAAGACTGTGGCCCCTGGTTCTGGACTCGCCCAACATTGGGAACATTTTTCCTGCATCTAGCTTGTCCAGTCCTTTTATAATTTTATATGTTTCTATAAGATCCCCCTCATCCTTCTAAACTCCAGTGAATACAAGCCTAATGGGTCAGGGCATTGAGTATAAGAGTCAGGAAGATTTATAGGACTTTGGGTGGGCCACATTTGGAGTATTGCGTTCAGTTCTGGTCGCCCCGTTACAGGAAGGATGTGGAAGCTTTGGAATGGGTGCAGCGGAGATTTACCAGAATGGTGCCGGGATCAGAAGGTATTATCTACGAGGATTAGGGGGATTTTGCTACACAGAGAAGTTGGACACCCTTGGATCTTTTTCTCCGAGGTTGAGGAAGATGGCAGCAGGACTTGAAGAACAAACGATTTACAGAAGCAGAGGAGAAGCTTAAAATACTCAGAAATGATGAAAGGCCAAAAGATTCCCCTGGTTCTCTATCCGTAGCTGCTGCCTGACATTCTCTTATTTCAGCTTTCTGATAACGGCACCATTTTATTTGTGTTTCAATACACAGAAGAGGAAAGAGAAGTCCAGTCTATTGCAAGCAGACTCCACAAGTGATCAATACTGGGAACATGGCAATCATACGTTTACTGAAGGATCAACATCTCAGATCCTAGACAAGATGTCATCTTCAGAAAATATTGGATTCATGTCATTAAATATATCCATCTCGGCATAATTCCAGAGCAAACTGTCGGCAGCCACAGTCATGGTCACAATAATTAATCCTGGCTAGTGATTACATAATCTATAAAATAATCAGTATGGAGAAATTTCAACTTGAGAAACTTCAACTCGTCAACATTGCTCTTTACCACTGATGTTCTTTGACAGTTAAGGTACATTTATCACTGATATTGTTTTACCACAAGAAATGGAATATAAATATATCATATTTCCCTTAATGTTGTATTACAATAAAGAAAGCTGTGATAAGCACACATAGCTGTCAAGGAAGAAATATTGAGCAATTCTAGTTGTTTCAAATGACAGGGATCAAGAAACGTAACTAATTGCATTCTAACGTACTGACTAATTTTGAAAGGACCTAAAGGTTCCTGGAGAAACAAGGAACTGCAGATACTGGTTTACACAAAAAGACAGAAAGTGCTGGAGGAACTCAGCAGGCCAGGCAGCATCATTGGAGAGAAGGAATGGGTGACGTTTCAGATCTAGACAAATGACAGGTGGATACAGGTGAGCGGGGGGGGGGGGGGAGGGGAGTTACTGGCAGATGGTTGGACAAAGGTCAGTGATGGAATGAAGGATAGAAGGGGTCGGGAAAGAGGAACATGAAATTGGTGCATATCCAGGTGCGGCACATGGAAGAGAAGGGGGGGAAAAGAGGGGGTATTTTTAAATTCGTTACCGAAAATTGGAGCATTCAATGTTCTCAACGATGGGTTGTAAGCTACCCAAGTGGACGATGAGTTGCTGTTCGTTCAGTTTGTGTGTGGCTTCAGTCTGGCAATGGAGGAGGTGCAGGTCAGTAAGGTCAGTATGGGAATGGAAAGGAGAGTTCAAATCATTACCAGGCAGGTGGTGCAGTAGGCCTTGGTGGACTGAGTACATGTGTTTGGCGAAACAGTCGCCTAGTCTTGGTCTCGCTGATGTAAAGGAGACCATGCTGGGAGCACTGAATACAGTAGATGAGGTCGAAGGAGATACATGTAAACCTCTCTCACCTAGAAGGGCTGCTGTGGTCTCTTGAAGGAGATGATGGAACAGGTATAGGGACAGGTGTTGCATCTCCTGCGGTTGCAGTGGAAAGTACCTTGGGAAGGGTTGGTTTGGGTGGGAAGGGATGAGTGAAATAAGGAGTTGTGAACAGAGCGGTCTCTGTGGAAGATAGACACTAATGAATGAATGAATACGTTTATTGGCCAAGTATTCACATACAAGGAATTTGCCTTGGTGCTCCACCCGTATGTGGCAACATGACATACAATGGCAGTTAGGAATGACACATAAAACATTAATGCTGGAGTAACTCACCGGGTCAGGCAGCATCTCTGGCTTCAGGTCTCCTCTTCAGATTGAAAGATTTTTATTTTTTTTATTTTTTTTAGAAGCAATTGTACAGAGATAAAACATTCGGCATCTAAAATTATACAATTATTGTACAGCTTCATTTTTAACCTTATAACCTAAATTATGAAAATGAAAAAAGAAAAGAAAAGAAAACAAGAAAGAAAAAAAGTAGAAAATGAAAAGATAGATTAAAGAAGAACAAAAGAAAGTTCCCTAAACTACCAAAGTAGTGTGGCAGAAAGATATAGAAATAAGAAAAAATAAAAAGAATATTGGAAATATACCTTGTTTAATTTGACACCTAATTCACTTTCATATCTTCAGTATTAAAAAAGTTATGGCCATTTTCATACTCGGAAATTGGCATCTTGTTCCCTATTGCTTTTTCATTGACTTAACACAAAAGCTGTGATCGAGAACATTTAAAAGCCGATAACTTTCTTAAAATTTAAGAGAACTGAAAGAAATTATCAGTTATTATAGATTGAAGCATTCTGAAACAAATATGAAACAATCTTACAGATGACTTGGAATTAAAGCATATAATTAGTTAGTTACCTAATTGTAGCTAATTACAAAATTCAATTACTAGATCTAAACATCTATCCATTTCTTAAGAATAGATTAACATTTTTAAATAGCCTAAGTGTCCAAATAACATTCACACAATAATTCAGAATATAACATAATTTTTAAATCTCATTGTCATGGGTTTATAGGCAAAATGGAAGGAATTTAATGTTTAATACCTGTAAATTAATGGTCATTTAAATTAGCTTGCGAGTGGGATTTTCTGGAACGGGACCATTTGGAACGTTCAGGACGCGGTGAATTTAGTCCCCCATATCGACAGCAAATACACTGCCGGTTCTTCGGGGGGAAAAATCACCGTTTCGCAACTTAAAATGTGAATTAAATACATCTTAAGAAACACTTTTATACATAAAAATAAACTACTTTCTTTTACCTGGTCCTCCATAAAATTCATCCCCGTTTTCGGCATTGACGGCTTCAGAAGCTGATTTTAAAATCATTCCAGCAATGAACTTGTCGGGTGAACTTTTTTTAAAATCACACAGAACGGCCGTAGGAACGATTCTTTAGCAACATCTTGCACTCCAACAAATATAATTCAGGACCAGGTCGGGGGAAAAACCCCGTTTTAACCCCGCCCCCCCTTCAAACGCGCCAAAATCGCGCACACGGCTAGTGGCAGAATTGCAGCGTCGCTGAAGGTAAGTTTTGTAACATACCTAATCACAGGTTTATAGGTTAATTAGCTTAAGTAAAGATTGTAAATTGTCCTTAGTGTGTAGCACAGTGCACGGAGGGAGATCGCTAGTCGGCGCTGACTCACTGGGCTGAAGGTCTGTTTCCGCACTATATCTAGTACAAGTTCGAGTTTGCGTTCATTGTCACTTAACCAACAAAGGTACAGTGACATTTGAGTTACCATACAGCCATACTAAGTGAAAAGCAACAAGACACACAACCACATAAAATAAAATTTCACATAAACATCTATCATAGTAGAATCCACATGGAAGGCAATAAAGTTCAGTCATCTTCCTCCTTTCTTCACCCATGGTTGGGGCCTTTGAACCCTCTGCACTTGCCGCTGCTGACGGTCCGATGTTCAAGCCCTCTCGTCGGGACGGACTGGAACACTCGAGATGGAGTGTTCCAATGGAGATCCCGAGTCGGCTTCTTCTTACCTGAGACCAAGGCTTCACGGTGCAAAGGATCGCAGCTCCTGATGTTAAAGTCCGCGCCGCTCCTGCAGCTTGAAGCTCCAGGCCAGTCCGCAGGAAAGGTCGCACCACTCCACGTTGTAGGCCGCAGTGGGGTACGGAGATGTGACATGGAGAAATATCGCATCTCTGTAAGTGACTGAAAAAGGTTTCCCCCGATTCCCCCCCGCCCCCCTCACATCTCCACCCCCCACATAAAGCAAATCAAGAAACACTAAATCATACTTTTAAAACATACTTAAAATAATAAAATGAGAGAGGGGACAGACAGACTGTTGGCGAGGCGCCACCCGATCTGTAAAGGCCCTGTCCCACTTTCCCAAGTTACTCACAAATTCTTCAGAGTTTTCCCCTTGATTCAAACTCGGAGAATGTCCGTAGCGAGTCCGTAGGAGTCTGTAGCGAGCTGTAGCAGTCCGTAGATATTTCGTAGAGGCTCGTAATGCCAGCCGTATGCACTTAGGGCATCAGGTAAGTCGGGATGTTTTTTCAGCATGTCGAAAAATGTCCACGAGTTTAAAAAATAGCCCCGAGTCCTACGGCTGGCATCTCCGAGTTTGAATCAAGGGGAAAACTCGGGAGAATTTGTAAGCAACTCGGGAACGTGGGGCAGGGGCTTTAACCAAACCAAACTAAACTAAACTAAAGAAGAAATGTCTTCAATAAGAGTACAGTAACTCTTTGGAATTCTACAAAATCCGTCGGAGTTCAGAACCTGAGTTTATTAAAGATGAGATTGATAGACATTTAGTTATTAAGAGAATCAAGGTAAATGTGGTTAGCACAGAAAAGTAATGCTGAGGGAATAGATCAGCCATAATCACCTGAACAGCAGAACAGGCCTGTGAGGATGAATGGGCAGATAAGGCCTTTCATCGGTCTGGCTTCCATTTTGTATTATGGGGCAGTGTATTCACTCAGAGAGGTCAACAGCCTTGGAGTTTTTTTTAGTTTAATTTAGATACAGTGTAGAAACAGGCCCTTCGGCCCACCGAATCCATGCCGACCAGCAATCACTGGTTCTATTCTACACATTAAGGACAATTTACAGAACCCAATTAACATAAAAAAACCTGAACGTCTTTGGAGTGTGGGAGGCAACTATAGCACCCAGAGAAACCCCACACAGCCACGTGGAGAACGTACAAACTCCGTAGAGACAACACACGTGGTCGGGATCGATCCCGGGTATTTGGCAACAACTTTACCGCTGCGCCACCGTACGACACGATGCATTCACCTCCCTCCACTGTACGTTATTTCCCTTTTATCCACCTACACTCCACCTGGATCAGGAGCACTCGAGGGTATCTGGGGCAAACATGATCACCCTGAGCTTCATTGGGAGCTTCCCTCCATTGGGAAACATGTCTGGCATCCTCGAACACAGGGAAACTCACCGGCAGCCTGAAGGAGCAGAATCAGCTTAGTAATGTAGGATCCGCAGAACCAAAATAGTATTGTCACAGTGGAGATTGTCAGTGGAGACCCGGCTGTGGGCCACTGCACTCTCCTTCCCACAGGTGGCTCTGATACAACTGACCCAAGCCCTGGCACAAATGTTATTGTTCTGGCACAATATAGCCTTCAGGCAAATTGTTAATCAGGGCCCTGACATAAGTTTAGATATCCAGCATGCTTCCTCTTCAGATCATTAAGCAGGGTAACGAGAGATTGCACAGAGCCAATATGTGCAGGTCTTTCCATCTTGTTTAGTGCCCCTGTAGTTGTCTAGGACAGTGACTTACATGAGGATCCCACTGGCGCTGAGACACTTGTAACCTCTGCAGCAGCAGTAGTCTCAATTACGCTTTGCTGGCCGAATGGTTCTTCAGCTCCTGACCGGCCCTGCAAGAAGGTGCTGTTCATGGTGTTTAGTTTAGTTTAGTTTATAGATACAGCGTGGAAACAGGCCCTTCAGCCCAACGATTCCACACCGACCAGCGGTCCCCTCACGATAACTCTATCCTACACACACTAGGGGATATTTTACGTTCAACAAGGAACTGCAGATGCTGGAAATTCGAAGGTAGACAAAAATGCTGGAGAAACTCACCTGGTGCGGCAGCATCTATGGAGCGAAGGAAATAGGCAACGTTTTGGGCCGAAACCCTTCCTCAGATGCAGGGGTGGTGGGAAGAAGAAAGGAAGAGGAGGGGCCAGAGGGTTGAGGGAGAGCTGAGAAGTGGAGGAGACAGCAAGGGCTTCCGAAAATTGGGGAAGTCAATGTTCAAGCTGCTGGGGTGCAAACTGCCCATATGAGGTGCTGCTCCTCCAATTTCCGGTGGTCTTCACTCTGGCCATGGAGGAGGCTCAGGACAGAAAGGTCGGATTCGGGATGGGAGGGGGAGTTGAAGTGCTGAGCCCCAGGGAGATCACGTTGGTTAATACGGACCGTGCGGAGGTGTTCGGTGAAGCGATCGCCAAGCCTACACTTGCTCTCACCGATGTAGATCAGCTGACATCTAGAGCAGCGGATGCAATAGATGAGGTTGGAGGAGGTGCACGTGAACCTCTGTCACACCTGGAACGACTGCTTGGGTCCTTGACTGGAGTCAAGGGGGGAGGTAAAACGTCACATGTAGCATCTCCTGCAGTTGCAAGGGAAAGTGCCCGGGGAGGGAGTGGTTACACCAAGCCAATTAACCAACAAACCTGTACATTGGAGTGTCAGAGTGTGGGAAGAAACCAACGGTCTCGGAGAAAACCTGCGCAGGTCACGGGGAGAATGTACAAACTCCGTACGGACAGCACCCATAGTCAGGATCGAACCTGAGTCACTGGCGCTGTGAGGCAGCAACTCTACCGCTGCGCCACTGTGTTGCCCATGTGAGGGGAAGCATCACTGCGAGAAGCCTGGAACGTTCTCATTTCACACCATTTATTTCCATTTCATTAACTGGTGCAACTTACACACTGAGGAAATGAAATGGCATCTCGATACAGCCCTAAAGTGACTTATATTCCAGGCAATCAAATAAAGCCTCTGCCGAAAGAAACATCCCTGAACTCTGTTCCTCCTCCCTCAGATTCTGACTGACTTGCTGAGTACCGCCAGCTCCCTCTAGTTTTATTTCAGATTTCCAGCATCTTTGTTTGCTTATAAATAAAATATTGTACTATTGATTGTCATGCAGTGTGCAGACCACATCGAGATTAGCGGAGTAAGCAGGCAGACGGCGCCAAGATTGCTGGAGTTGCAGACTGGGAGGAAGACTGTCAAAGTGTAGAATGGTATATAGATATAGAAATGGGCAGATGGAGTTTAGTCCAAGCAAGTGTTTGGACAGCTGGAGGCAGCCCGGGATTGGCAGATGCTGGTGGATGTGGACCAATGGCTTACAGTTCCATCAGAGAAGGCCATCACCAACTTGAGGCCTGATCTTGTGCGCTGGTCAAACTCTCAGCACATGGTGTATTTTGTGGAGCTCACAGTCCCTTGGGAGGATGCTGTGCAGGAAGCCTTCGAAAGAAAGAAACTGCGATATACAGAGCTTGCAGCGGAGGCAGAACAGCGGGGCTGGAGAGCTAAGATCTGCCCAGTAGTTGGATGTCGAGGATTCGTGGCAACATCTACCTTGAGTCTGATGAAGGGCCTGGGGATCGGTGTACAAGCCCTACGCCAGGCCATCAAAGAAATATCACGGGTGCCAGAGCAGAGTAGCCAGTGGCTCTGGCTGAAGAGGAAAGACCCAATTTGGTCTCCCAAATAACGGACTAGACAGATGCACCGCTGAGCCTACTGGAGACGTCGTGGGTTCAATCAGCGAAACGTCGATGAATGTAGGTGCCCACTTGATAACCCCCATGACGTGTCTGCCTAGCCTTTCTCAACATCGGTGGAGCATAGGTGAGTGCAGAAGGCTCCCATCACCATCGGGAGTAAATTGATATTTGGCACTTTGGACTTTTAACATCTAGTCCTGTGTATTTGTAAACATGAACTTTGGAAGGTTGAATGCAAAGCGAAAGTATACAGTTAATGGAGGATTCTTTTCACACGTTTGTTCTGTTGTATTAGGGCAGTGTTTGGTTCGTTTGTGGTCGAACAAGCTCTTCCCTATTTACATATTTGGTTTGAAAGACCTCCACACAGGAAGTTCTATCAACTGTGTTCCTTCCGTGATGTTTGTGATGTTAATTGTGATAACACTGTATGATCCAAGCATCACATGTTTCAGCGTTAACCAAGCAAGCCCAACTAACCAGGTTGTAAATTACTGCAAGCAAAAAGGAGGTGTAGGATTTAATGTGGTTTTTTAAGTTAATAGTCATGCATCTTAGAAATAGAACATTCTTCCCAATTCATTCAGGCTGATCAAGGTGCTCCATCCAAGCTAACCCCATTGACTCATGTTTGGTCTATTTTCCTCTAAAGATTTCCTATCCATAAACATGTCCAAATGTATGTTAAATGTTGTTATTATACCTGTTTCAACTACCTCCTCTCTCTAGCTGCTCATTCCATAGAACCACCACCTTCTGTGAGAAAAGGTTGCCCCTCACATTCCATTTAAATCTTTCACCTCTCGCCTTAAACCTATGCCCTCTAGTCCCTGACTCCATAATGCTTGGAAAAATATACTGTGCCTTCACCCTAGATCCCTCATGATTCATACACCTCTATAAGATCACCTCTCACCATTCTACACTCCAAGGAATAATGTTCCAGTTTGCCCAACCCCTCGGGTCTTGGCAACATCATTGTATGTATTTTCTGCACCCTAAATGTAGAAACACGGAACTGCAGATGCTGGTTTACACAAAAGGACACAAAATGCTGGAGTAACTCAACAGGTCTGGTCGGGACTGAAGAAGGGTCTCGACCCGAAATGTCACCTATCCCTGTTCTCCAGAGATGCTAACTGACCTGCTGAGTTACTCCAGTATTTTATGTCCTTCTCTGCACTCTTTCCAGCTTAATGGCGTTTTTTTGTGTACGACAATGAGAAATTTCCTTAGTCTACTGAGAAGATTCCCAAATAATAGTGGTACCAAGGGAAGGTCCATAATTTATATCGACCGGTAGACTTCACTCTACCGAAAAATGGAATTCACACACTTCTAGGAAGGCCAACTTTCCCTTCTGTTTGATTTCAATGGACGACAGAAGTAGGCTGGAGCTTACACCTGCTCTTATTACTTATCTTCTTAGATTTTTACCAGGTTACAACACACCGACTGAAGAACCCACAATCCCTTGAAGCCGCAAGGTAAATCCATTTTAATGGGCTTGGGACGTGCGTTGCCTGATCCGATATTGGCTCTCGGCCAAAATTCCTGCCCTAGCCCCCTTTCTCATTCGAGTGCTTCTTCCACAGAATTTCGTTAAGGAATCAATCTCTCCCATTGAGGATGGCAGTCGTCAGCAGCTGCAGCCTGGAGCAGTGTCTAACATCACTTGCTGTACATCAAACAGTTTCCTGCTGAAGAAAGGTACAACACTAAGCCCTCAGTCTGTTTGATGAAGCTGTGCACTACATTTGTCTGCTGAATTAATCTATCCTTCCAGGCATTTTGCAGCAGTTCACCAAGGCTATGAGAAATTGTCAGACTCACAGCCAAAGTGGTTGCACCTCATATTGCACAATCATCAAATATATTTGGGTATTTTAATAAATATGCTTGATTGTAATCATGTATAGCCTTTCTGCTGAATGGACAGTACACAACAATAAAACCTTTCACTGTATCATGGTACACGTGACAATAAACTAAACTATATTTTTATGGAACATTTAAGGTCATAAAATGACCTAAGATCTTTGCCAGGCCATCATGGTCAAAGGGGTAAGTTTTAAGAAGCATCTTAGTTTAAAGTTTTAAGAAGCATCTTAAAGGCAAAGAAATATATTTTCAGAGAAAAATGTTGAGGGGCAAGATTTCAGAGTTTAGACATTAGTAATTGAAGGAAACCTCATCAATGGTGAAGGGAAGATATTTTTACGAGGTCAGTATTGGAGGAATCCAGATTTTTGGAAATAGTGCTGCTATTTTACAGTATAAAAACTGCAGGCCTTGGATCACCAGTTTAGCAGGTGCACAATTATATCAGGATGCTATGAGCCTGGATTAATTTATACAGGTGGAAAAGGTCATGTTTGACATAGCTCAACCAGAAAAGATGGGATGGATCAATCAGATTTTGTACCATTTCAGACACAAGAAACAGGGTTTTACTTGACTCGAGTATCGAGTGAGGAAGAGTGATAGCAGCTGAGAGTGAGTGGTACAGTCAAGGATATTGCAGCATCGTAGAGACATAGAGCTATGCAGCACAGAAACAGGCTCTTCAGCTCCCATGTCCATGCCAATCAAGTTGACATTCTCGACCAGTTTCCCCACATTTGGCCCATATCCCTTTAAACCATATTATTTTATGTCCAAACGTCTTATGAAAGTTGTAATTGTATCTGCTTCTATAGCTACCCTCTGAGTGAAAAAGTTGCCTTCTTAAATCTCCACCCTCTCATGTTAAACCTATGCCCTTTATTTCTAGAATTTCTAGAATCCTCTAACCAGCAAAAAAGACTGTGAGCTTTCACTTTATCAATGCACCCTCATGGTTCTGTATATTTCACCCCTCAGCTTCCTATGTTCCAAGGTAAAAAGCCTCTCCCTATAACTCGAGCCCACAAGTCCAGGTAACATCCGGATGGATCTTTTCTGTGCTCCCTCCAACCTAATGACATTGTTCCTATAACTGTGTGATCAGAACGCCATACAGTGTGCTCACACCAACAACGTGTACAGCAACATCATGATGTCCCAACTTTTGTACTCAAGGACGACAAGGTGGCATAGATTACTGACCCAGAGACCCAGGTTCGATCCTCATTATGGGAGCTTGTCTGTACGGTGTTTGTACGTTCTCCCTGTGACCTGCGTGGATTTTGTCTGAGATCTTCGATTTCCTCCCACACTCCAAAGACGTACAGGTGTGTAGGTTAATTGTCTTGGTATGTATGTAAAATATTTGTCCCTGGTGCGCGCAGGGGATCGCTGGTCGGTGGGCCAAAGGGTATGTTCCCACGCTGTAGCTCTAAACTAAACTAAACCCTTCCCAATGAAGGTAAGTGCACCAAACATTCTGTCCAGCTGGCTCTCCACCTTTAGGGAACCATGCACCTCCACTCCAAGTTCCCTCTGTTCTACAATACTTTCCAAGGCTCTTCAACTTACTGGGTTAAACCTGCCCTGGTTTGACATACCAACGTGTAACACTCACACTTGCCAGAATCCTTCCCAACTGATCTAGACTCTACTGTAAACGTAGATAACTTCCTTACTGTCCACTATTGTAACTGTGTCATCTGCAAATGTACTACCAATGTTGGGTGTTAAAGGTTACTGTTTTATAGAGGTCAGTTTATGATCATAATACACCCTTCAGTCAAGGCAAGCTGCAGGTTTTGAATCTGCTTTTACAAAGGAAACACTCACAAAGGACAGTGCTTCATGTTGAAGGATCATTCCACGTGATTCTGCATTTCCTTTTCACTGAATTAATATAAAGCTTTGTTTTCAAAATGTTGGTAAGAAAGCACAATGAATCAAGGGTGGCACAGATTCAGTCATAAAAGATTTTCTTTACTGAACTTTTTTAATGTGATCTCTCATGTGGATGGAGTAAGTCTACATCAAAGTGACTTATTGCATTGAAAATCAATGTGGTTACACTTTCACTCAGGATGAATATGCATTAGAAGCTTGTGCTATTGATTAACATTTATAGAGATATAGGGTTTAACTCTGACACGTCCAAACAAAGATTTCTGCAGCAACAGAGAAACAAGGAAAATGATAACCTGCTGAATGGATGGATTTGTGTAATGCAGACTAATATAAAGGACCTGTAATAACTTGGATTAGTTAATGCACCATATAACCAATGAAAGTGCAGTATGTTTATTATGAGATACTCTGCCAAAGAACAACAAAGGAAACATGCTTTCTGCAGCGTCTGGGCTCAAAGATGTGCCAAATGATCTAATCTTAGCGATGTCTACTAGTTTGAGGATGGTAAATGAACATCCTCGTAACCATACAATGAATTTGTTTATTAAACATGCTCTTCCTGTAATCTTTCAAATTTGGGAATTATATCTTTATGTCCCAAATTTGTAAGCAAAATAAGTTTCACTCATTGGTTTCACTCGTTTTGTATTTACAGATACTCAAACAATATGGTCTGTGGACGTGAAAAATAGAAACATATAACTATCGACAATTCGTTTAGAGTTTCATAAAACAATTTTCTCTCTTTGCACAGAAAAATACATTAGATCTCTGGTTGTGTTGATAATTTAGAAACATAGACATAGAAACATAGAAAATAGGTGCAGGAGTAGGCCATTCGGCCCTTCAAGCCTGCACCGCCATTCAATATGATCATGGCTGATCATCCAACTCAGTATACTGTACCTGCCTTCTGATCCCTTTAGCCACAAGGGCCACATCTAACTCCCTCTTAAATATAGCCAATGAACTGGCCTCAACTACCTTCTGTGGCAGAGAATTCCACAGATTCACCACTCTCTTTGTGAAAAATGATTTTCTCATCTGTCCTAAAAGACTTTCCCCTTATCCTTAAACTGTGACCTCTTGTTCTGGACTTCCCCAACATCGGGAACAATCTTCCTGCATCTAGCCTGTCCAACCCCTTAAGAATTTTGTAAGTTTCAATAAGATCCCCCCTCAATCTTCTAAATTCTAGCGAGTACAAGCCGAGTCTATCTGATTCGTGAAATAATTTCTAATGCTGATGACAATATGAAAACAGAGTCCACTGTTGTAAAAGCAAGACTTGAAGGATTTATTTGTCAGCTTTGGTGCATGCTTATTCAATGATTACTTTCCTCAGGCTGGATTCTTATAAGGCTGTTATACACTGAAGAATATGTATAGATTGTAATAAAACAGCACTGCGAGATAAGGAAAAATAAATCACCGGATATTCTTTTCAATTATCACGAGAGCGTGCGTGCATTTTTGCTAAATGACACCTAGTTGCAAACTGCATAACGGCTGCAGGCTAGATCTATCCAAGCATTGCTTCACTGAAATATTGACATTTATGAGATCATCACACTGATGTATCTTAAGTGTTCTGTACTTCATTTATTGCTGATAATAAAAATATTAAGTGCTGGAAATACTCAACAAATCAAGCAGTGGCTATAGTGAGAGAAACAAAGTGAATACTCCAGATCGATAACCTTTCAGGCAAGGATATAGGAATCCCCTAATCTGGCAATCTAAACGGGCAAGAGAGTTTAAGTGAGTATATTGGGTTCTTGGAGAGAGGTACCTGGCTGGTGTAGGGGGAGGAGAAAGCTAACGGAAAGCAGTAGTAATTCAGGTTGTTCCAGAGCACTTTACGGTGTCATGAAATGTAACCTCAATGGGATAATGGTCTGCGAACAACCTCTTTATTGGAATCTTACAGAAGGAATACATACTGGTCATAACTCTCTCATTGAGTCATAGAGTCCTAGAGTGATACAGTGTGAAAACAGGCCTTTCGGCCCTACTTGCCCACACCGGCCAACATGCCCCAGCTACTCTAATCCTACCAGCCTGCGCTTGGTCCATATCCCTCCAAACCTGTCCTATCCCTGTACATGTCTAACTGTTTCTTAAATGTTGGGATAGTCCCAGCCTCAACTACCTCCTCTGGCAGCTTGTTCCATACATCCACCACCCTTTGTGTGAAAAAATTACCCCTCAGATTCCTATTAAATCTTTTCCCCTTCACCTTGATCCTATATCCTCTGGTCCTCTATTTCCCCTACTCTGGGCAAAGGACTCTGTGCATCTACCCGATCTATTCCTCTTATGATTTTATACACCTCTATAAGATTACCCCTCATCCTCCTGCGCTCCAAGGAATAGAGACCCAGCCTACACAACCTCTCCCTATAGCTCACACCCTCTAGTCCTGGCAACATCCTCGTAAATCTTTTCTGAACCATTTCAAGCTTGACAATATCTTTCCTATAACATGGTGCCCAGAAATGAACACAATATTCTAAATGCGGTCTCACCAACGTCTTATACAACTGCAACATGACCTCCCAACTTCTATACTCAATACTCTGACTGATGAAGGCCAAAGTGCCAAAAGCTTTTTGACCACTTTATCTACCTGCGACTCAACTTTCAAGGAACCATGCACCTGTACTCCTAGATCCCTCTGTCCTACAACACTACCCAGAGGCCTACCATTCACTGTGTAGGTCCTGCCCTTGTTAGACGTCCCAAAATGCAACACCTCACACTTGTCTGTATCAAATTCCATCAACCATTCCTACGCCCACCTGGCCAATCGATCCAGATCCTGCTGCAATCGTTCACAACCATCTTCACTATCTGCAAAACCACCCACTTATGCATCATCAGCAAACTTGCTAATCTTGCCCTGCATGTTCTCATCCAAATCTCCTCTCTTCTTTGAAATAGTATTAAAGTATCTCTTACAACTGAGTGATCTTAAGGGCCTTGAAATTACTTCTCATCCAAAAGCCAACGTTCAGGCCAAGCAGTGAGTGTGCTACCAACTGTGCTTTAGGGATGTTAACATAGACCAAATTGTGGTGCTAATAGAACAAGTAGAAGTTTGGAGCGGCACGGTGGCGCAGCAGTAGAGATGCTGCCTCACAGCACCAGAGACCTGGGTTCGATCCTGACTTCGGGTGCTGTCTGTATGGAGTTTGTGGCCTGCATTTCTCCAGGTGCTCCGGTTTCTTCTCACACTCCAAAGACGTACAGGTTTGTAAACTAATTGGCTTGGTATAATTGTAAATTGTCCCTAGTGTGTGCAGGATAGTGTGCGGGGATTGCTGGACTGCGTGGACATGTTGGCCCGAAAGGCCTGTTTCCATGCTGTATATCTGAACTAAACTAAGTAAAGATATTGAAAATTAGTCAGGCAGAGCTGTAAATGACTGCAGCAGAAATGTTGTCAGACACTGCCACTTGATCGATTGGGAACAATGGTGAAGATCAGCTATATAAACAGACACTTTAACTCACTTCACTTAGCATAAACTGTCTGAAGCGGGAATCATAATGAAATAAAATTCAGTACTGAGCTCCATCTGCTGCTACCAAATGCCGCTTTAATACACAGTAAAGGCACCATCCTGCCTCAGGAAGGAATTTTGGCAAACACATTGAAACAGGGAGTTCTATAATGACTGAAGGTAGACACAAGATGCTGGAGTAACCCAGCGGGACAGGCAGCATCTCTGGAAAGAAGGAATAGGTGATGCTTCGGGTCTTAACCATTCCTTCTCTCCAGAGATGCTGTCTGTCCCGCTGAGTTACTCCAGCATCTTGTGTCTACCTTCGGTTTTAACCAGCATCTGCAGTTCCTTCCTCCACAGTTCTATAATGGCAGTGGATATACTTCTCACTCTCTGACAATCAGTGTCCCCCTGCAGACCCCACAGGAATGATCTGAGGTGCTGCCGAACCTTGTGATTATTGACAGACCCCCTGCTCCAACTATATGTCAGCCCCACAATGCCTGGAATCCAGATACCATTGCAATTTTCCAACATGAAGTTAATTGGAGAGCATCAGGATTCATGTTTGGGGTAAATAGCCTTGGAAAGAACCAATCTTCAGCTTCAGCTCTCAAGTAATATGCCCAGGGCTGCTCAGTGGCGCAGCGGTAGAATTGCTGCCTAAAGGGCCTGTACCACTTGGGCATCATTTGCGCGTCACGCAGGTGGTGTGCGAAGATTTTCTGAATCCCAAAATCCTGGGGCGCCGCGCGCGACCGCACGCCATGCACGCGTCGTGACACGTAAATTATGTCGCGTAAATGAAGCGCAAATGGTGCCCAAGTGGGGCAGGCCTTTTACAACACCAGAGACCCGGGTTCGATCCTCACTATGGGTGGATGTCTGTACGGAGTGTGTATGTTCTCCCTGTGACTGCATGGATTTCCTCCGAGATCTCCGGTTTCCTCCAAAGACGTACAGGTTTGTAGGCTAATTGGCATGGTATAAATGTAAATTGTCACTAGTGTGTAGGATCGTGTTCATGTGTGGGAATTGGTGGTCAGTGCGAACTCGGTGGGCCGAACGGCCTGTTTCCATGCTGTATCTCTGAACTAAACTAAAGGTATTCTTCTACTTAACATACAATCGAAGGTCGGGAGGGGTGGGGGGGGAGAGGGATGTTGAGTACTTAATTACAACTAACTGGATGACTTTGTCTTTTTGGATTCACATACACTCATAGTAATCATGAGATGGTTTATTCTGTGTAGCTAAGTTTTTACGTCATTTTGCTATAAATCTTCCATAACGTTTAATCGGACGACAAACATTTCTTACATTGGAAATTTCTTTCAGTAAATTATCCAAGTATTTCAGTTAGTGATGGATCTTGTCTCCTTCACTGTCACTTGCCAGGTAATCACAAAACAATTTGACTATTTTCCATGTCTACAATCATTCAATCATTGTAGAAGCAGTTCATAATATGATAAGACAGAGGAGCTGCTGAATGAAGCCATTCGGCCCATCGAATCTGCTCCACCGTTCGATCATGGCTATTCTTCCCTCTTAACCCCATTGTCCTGCCTTCTCCTCCCTGTAACCTTTGACACCCTTACTATCAACAAACTATCCATCTCAGGGGCGGAAATCCCAGGGGGGCCAAGTGGGACATGCCCCCCCCCCCCCTATTTTGAGAGGTGGGGAACAGTCCCCCCGCCAATTTTTTGTAATCCGGATTTTAAAAACCGGTGAAATCTCAACTCTGCCTGTCCCACCAGTTTAACCTACAGCCCTGCCTGGACTTGCGGGAAATATGGCCCAGGCTTACAGTCAGCGTGGAGAAGCAGCGCTGGTGTCCCGTCAGTCCAGGCAGGGCTGTAGGTTAACCCAGCGAGACAGACAGAGTTGAGCTGCATTTAGCGCTGGATTGAGCCTCCGAAGCCTTGCGCATATGTGTGTGTGTGAGTGCGCATGCGCGTGCGGCCACCAAGAAATTGTGTCCCCCCTGTCCCCCGGTCCCCTCCATATTTTGATAGCGATTTCCGTGCCTGATTCATCTCCGCTTTAAAAATACTCAATGGCTTGGCCTCCACCATTGTTTGTGGCAATGAATTTCACAGATTCACCATCCTCTGGTTTTCTCCTTTACTTCATGCATCTGTTTAATTACATTAAAATAATCCACTCTGTTTGCACTAAGAATTGCCACAAATAAGAATTGATGTAAAATTGCCACACTAATTTAAGGCACCATTTGGCACCATCATTGGGCCATGGTGTTTATGATGAATGGTTTCGAGAGAGTAAACAGAGACTGGAGGCCTGTGACTAGTGGTGTACCTCAGGGATCAGTGCTGGCCCATTGCTGTTTGTGGTTTTTATCCACGATTTTGATGAGAATGTACAAGGTAAGATTAGTAAGTTTCCAGATGACGGTATTGTGGATAATGGAAATGAAAGATTACAGCAGGATCTTGGTCAGTTGGGCAGGTGCGCTAAGGAATGGTTAATGGAGTTTAATACAGATAGGTGTGTGGTGTTGCATTTTGGGAAGTCAAAGCAGGGCAGGACCTTCACAGTGAATAGCAGGGCTCTGAGGAGTGTTGTAGGGCAGATAAATCTAGAAGTGTGGGCATATAGCTCCTTGAAAGTGGCGTCACTGGTAGATAGGATGGTCAAGATGGTTTTCGAGCAAATTGACTTTCATCTATCAGAATACTGAGTATGGAGGTTGGGATGTTATGTTACAGTTGCACAAGATGTTAGTGAGGCCACACTTGGAGTATTGTGTTCAGTTTTGGTCATCCTGCTATGGGAAAGATGTTATCAAGCTGGGGCGAGTGCAGAGAAGCTTTATGAGAATGTTGCCAAGGACTGATGGCCTGAGCTTTAGAGAGAGGTTGGGCAAACGATGACTCGATCCCTCAGAATGCAGGAGGATGAGGGTGGATCTTATTGAGGTGCATATGATCACAAGGGGAATAGATAGAGAAGATCCATACTAGGGGAATCAAGAATATGAGGACACAGGTTTAAAGTGAGAGAGGAAAGATTTAATCAGAATCTGAGGCAGCTTTTCCACACAAAGGGTGGTGGGTGGAGGGTGTATGGAACAAGCTGCCAGAGGATGTAGTTGAGCAGGTACTATAACAACATTTTAAATGCATAAGGGCAAGTACAGGGTTTAGAGGGATAAGGGCCAAACGTGGGCAGGTGGGACCAGTGTGGATGGGGCAGCTTAGTCGACACAAGCAAGTTGGGCCTGTTTCCACGCTGTATGACCTTATTAGCAGATATGCCCCAGTTAGTAAATGATTCACTGACCAAGGAACAACTTAAATCTTGTACCAAAAGCTACAGGAAGAAATGTGAGGAAAATATTTTTTGCACAGATATTAGTTGTGATCTGGAATTCACTGCTTGTATGGGCGGTGGATGTTTAATCAATCAATGTATATTGACTGCACTTTGTTTCCCTTCCCTGTGCCATACCATCTTGTATTACTAACATGTACCCCAGATATATATCCCAAAGGGTTATTTAGTTTAGTTTATTGTCAGGTGTATCGAGGTACAGGGAAAACATTTTGTTGCGTGCGACCCAGTCAGCGAAAAGACTGCACTTGAATAATAGTCATGAAGAACTCAGTCCGAAGAAGGGTTCTGACCAGAAACGTCACCTATTCCTTTTCTCCAGAGATGCTGCCTGACCCACTAAGTTAGTGCAGCATTTTTTGTCTGTCTTCGGTATAAACCAGCATCCACAGCTTCTTCCTACACATTCATGAATACAATCGAGCCATCCACAGTGTACAGACACAGGATAAAGGGAATACATTTAGTGCAAGATAAAGTCCAGTGCAGATTTAAGATAGTCCGAGTGTCTCCAATGAGGTAGATGTTAGGTGAGGACAGCATTCTAGTTGATGATAGGATGGTTCCGTTGTCTGTTGACTTCAGCCTGTCAAAGTGCTGGTGAAAACATTTGGCTCCAGACTCTTATCACTGCTTGCAGATTTGATGTAATGAGTCATTTTTCTAGTGTGTAGGTGCTTATCGCAGTTCCAAATTTAAGATCGCTGTTGCAAAAAAAAAACCTGATGGAAGATCTCAACGGGTCAGTCAGCATTTATGGAGTGAAATGGACAGTAGATTTGTGACTCTTCTTCAGAAAGTCCAGAATAAAAGTTCTGTCCATTCCCTCCAGAGTTGCTGCCTGATGCACTAAGTTCCTCCAACAGTTTATTTTTGTGAGAGATCTGCAGTCTTTAGTATCTCCATCCCATGGTGCATTCTTCAGCGCAGCCTATAAAAGGTGCACAAATAAAACACAACCTCGTTTCACACACCTAATTAGACAAAGTACCAGTTACCCCACCAACTGTCCCATCAGGAAGCTATTTTAGAAACCAGCAAGTATTTGTTTGATGTGTTAATTTTTTTTTTCAAATCCAAGATTGATTGACTGGATCAAAATCTTTGGATAGGTCAACTGGTTCCGCCAGTTGTCCGGGGTAACCGGCTGCGAGCGGCCGCCCGCCCGCCCAAGAGCAGACCCCGTCCGCGGCCAATGTCCGGGAGGCAGCGACGCCGGCCCGCTGAAGGTCAATGAAGCAGAGCTGGGCTCTTCACTTTTAACCATAGGGAGAGTGGTGGTATTCCTCAACAAGCGTGCGAGAGCAGGCCCACGTGCGCAGCCCAATCATGATGGAAGAGGATATCGAAGTGGCCATCAAAGTGGTGGTTGTTGGCAATGGTGCTGTTGGTAAATCAAGCATGATACAGCGGTACTGCAAGGGTATTTTCACCAAGGATTACAAGAAAACCATTGGGGTCGAATTTCTGGAAAGACAAATTCAAGTTAATGAAGAGGATGTCAGATTAATGTTATGGGATACAGCAGGCCAGGAGGAATTTGATGCCATAACAAAAGCCTATTATAGAGGTGCTCAGGCATGTGTGCTGGTGTTCTCCACTACTGATCGAGAGTCTTTCGAGGCTATCTCAAGTTGGAAAGAGAAGGTTGAGGCTTAAGTCGGAGATATCCCAACTGTACTGGTACAGAATAAAATAGACCTCCTGGATGAAACTGTACTTAAAAATGAAGAAGCAGAGGGACTTGCCAAAAGGCTGAAACTTAGGTTTTATCGGACTTCTGTGAAGGAGGATTTGAATGTGAATGAAGTTTTCAAGTACCTGGCTGAGAAGTACCTTCAACGACTGAAACAGCAAAGCACTGAAGAAGAACAAGTACACACAACAAGCTACTTAGAGATAATATATATAAGCATCTGGATAGACAGGGTCTGATTAGGAACAGTCAACATGGATTTGTGCCTGGAAGGTCATGTTTGACTAATCTTCTTGAATTTTTTGAAGAGGTTACTCGGGAAATTGACGAGGGTAAAGCAGTGGATGTTGTATATATGGACTTTAGTAAGGCCTTTGACAAGGTTCCTCATGGAAGGTTGGTTAAGAAGGTTAAACTGTTGGGTATAAATGCAGGAATAGCAAGATGGATTCAGCAGTGGCTGAATGGGAGAAGCCAGAGGGTAATGGTGGATGGCTGTTTGTCGGGTTGGAGGCAGGTGACTAGTGGGGTGCCTCAGGGATCTGTGTTGGGTCCTTTGTTGTTTGTCATGTACATCAATGATCTGGATGAAGGGGTGGTAAATTGGATTAGTAAGTATGCAGATGATACCAAGATAGGGGGTGTTGTGGATAATGAAGAGGATTTCCAAAGTCTACAGAGTGATTTAGGCCATTTGGAAAAATGGGCTGAAAGATGGCAGATGGAGTTTAATGCTGATAAATGTGAGGTGTTACACCTTGGCAGGACAAATCAAAATAGGACGTACATGATAAATGGTAGGGAATTGAAGAATACAGTTGAACAGAGGGATCTGGGAATAACCGTGCATAGTTCCTTGAAGGTGGAATCTCATATAGATAGGGTGGTAAAGAAAGCTTTTGGTATGCTAACCTTTATAAATCAGAGCATTGAGTATAGAAGCTGGGATGTAATGTTAAAATTGTACAAGGCATTGGTGAGACCAAATCTGGAGTATGGTGTACAATTTTGGTCACCCAATTATAGGAAGGATGTCAACAAAATAGAGAGAGTACAGAGGAGATTTACTAGAATGTTGCCTGGGTTTCAACAACTAAGTTACAGAGATAGGTTGAATAAGTTAGGTCTTTATTCTCTGGAGCGCAGAAGGTTAAGGGGGGACTTGATAGAGGTCTTTAAAATGATGAGAGGGATAGACAGAGTTGATGTGAGCAAGCTTTTCCCTTTGAGAATAGGGAAGATTCAAACAAGAGGACATGACTTCAGAATTAAGGGACAGAAGTTTAGGGGTAACATGAGGGGGAACTTCTTTACTCAGAGAGTGGTAGTGGTGTGGAATGAGCTTCCAGTGGAAGTGGTGGAGGCAGGTTCGTTGGTATCATTTAAAAATAAATTGGATAGGCATATGGATGAGAAGGGAATGGAGGGTTATGGTATGAGTGCAGGCAGGTGGGACTAAGGGAAAAAAAATTGTTCGGCGCGGACTTGTAGGGCCGAGATGGCCTGTTTCCGTGCTGTAATTGTTATATGGTTATATGGTTAATATGAGCCACATATTGGTATCAATACCACTCATCATCATAACCCCAGTGTCTATACTTGATAGGTAATATAGATCATGTTCTTGGCACCAGGGCTAATCCTGAATGCAGAAATTCAGGTAGCCTCCTTCTTATCGAGTCCCCACACAAGAGTAGAAGTTGTTCAGGCAGAGCATACAATGGTGTCTGTCTTGCGTCTCTTGTGCTTCTTGTCCGTGGTGATGGAAAGATTGGTGGAAACAAGGGCCGCAACGTGAACGCTCTGTCCTTGACCTCAGGTAGCTTCCTGAAGCCCACTCTTTAATGTATAAACAATCAAGGAGAACCCAACACAATGTCTTCTCATTGAACAAAATGTCCTGATTGTTAAAGTTGTCTGACATTTCTCCTTTGGTCTTGTGTAGCTTGCATGTTTTATATTTTGTGGGCCATTTTGTCCTCACATTAGATAATATACTTCAATCCTTCATGGATCTTTTGGGTGTATTGAGTGTATCAGCCCAGTCACACTCCGCTGTGCATCAACAACTTAGCAGTGGAGCAGGTGAAAAACATCAAGTTCCTGGGGGTGCATATAACGGATACCTTAACTTGGTCTACAAACATCACATCTCTGGTAAAACGGGCACAGCAGCGTTTGTACTTCCTCCGCAGGATGAGAAGTTTACACCTCCACCCTCCCATCCTCACCACATTCTACAGAAGCACCATTGAATCAGTCATGACCAGCTGCATCTCTATGTGGTGCGGCAGCTGTACAGCTGCGGACTGGAAGTGCCTTCAGAGAGTGGTGAGGACAGCGGAAAAAATCACTGGGACTTCTCTTCCTTCCATCATGGACATTGGTTACAAACGCTGTCTGACAAGAGCTAAGGGCATTACCAGAGCCCCCACACACCCACAATATGGACTGTTTACACTGCTGAACTCTGGGAGGAGGTACCGCAGCATGAAGAGCGGGACAACCAGGTTCTGCAACAGCTTCATCCCCCAGGCCATAAGACTATTGAACTCACAATCAAACCGATGCCAGAACTTTCTTATACATTGCCACTTTTAAAAAACTTTCCTACATATCTATTTTACAGAACTATGCACATGAAGCACTTTTTATGGACACACTAAGCACTGATCGCCTGATATAAATGTTATATTCTGCTGCTACTTCGAAGAGTCAATGCAACGAAATTTTGTTCAATGTGCACTGTGTCTATGTGTATACCTGAATGACAATTAAAGTTAATCTAATCTAATATTGAATTACTGGTGGTCAAAGAAGCAACCAAGATGTAAACGTTGGACTCTTGCAGCAGTCAGTGCCACGGTTCATCAGAAAGAGACACCACAGCCCTGAGTAAGCTCTTAAAGTGCAAGTTATATCATTCTCACGTTAACCCTCATCAACTCTACTGGCTCCACTATAATGAAATGAACCGGAGATGGCTTTGAGTTCTGTTCAATTTTCCCTTACGATGCCATGGACACATCTGTGCAATTCTTCCTTACTTTATTTTATCACTTTGGATTTTGTATCAATAGACAATAGACAATAGACAATAGGTGCAGGAGGAGGCCATTCGGCCCTTCGAGCCAGCACCGCCATTCACTGTGATCATGGCTGATCATCCCCAATCAGTACCCTGTTCCTGCCTTCACCCCATATCCCTTGACTCCGATATCCTTAAGAGCTCTATCTAATTCTCTCTTGAAAGCATCCAAATAATTGGCCTCCACTGCCTTCTGAGGCAGAGAATTCCACATATTCACAACTCTCTGGGTGAAAAAGTTTTTCCTCATCTCTGTTCTAAATGGCCTACCCCTTATTCTTAAACTGTGGCCCTTGGTTCTGGACTCCCCCAACATTGGGAACATGTTTCCTGTCTCTAGCGTGTCCAGTCCCTTAATAATCTTATATGCTTCAATAAGATCCCCTCTCATCCTTCTAAATTCCAGTATATTCAAGCCCAGTCACTCCATTCTATCAACATATGACAGTCCCGCCATCCCGGCAATTAACTTTGTGAATTCAAGGAAGAGTCAAATGTATTTATCATTCTTGTTAAACTACCCGTGGCAGTCCTTTAGATACAATTTCAGTTCTTTGTTCACTTGCTATATATATACTTGCTGAATAGATATATATACCGTTCTGAAAACCCATCTTTATAAATGAATATGATTTTCCCACACAATAACCTTTCAAACACCACAGCTCTTCAGTTGCTCAGCTTTCGATGATCTTAGCGTTTGGATGACTTGGCACCATATATCTTTGAGTTCCTCATTCGATGAATAGTTAACGCCAGAGATGGAAGAGCTGATCCTGACATTGTGATGATCATGCACAATGGCAAAGTATGAAAAACCCCACTTTGGAAATAATCACAAGGCTGTTTTTTTCTTAACTAACCCTCAAAACTGTGTTTGTGGTAGCCATCTCACTACTATACAGAATAAAAAGCTACAAGATGGTCGAGAAGTGTAGAAACAAGGAACTGCAGATGCTGGTTTACAAAGAAAGTGGAGTATCTCAGCGATCAAGCAACATCCCTGGACAACATTGGATAGGAGGATCCCAATTCAAAATATCACCTATCCAGAGATGTTGCTTGGCCCAAAGTTACTCCAACACTTTGTGTCATTTTTTGAAACTTATCTCATGGCTTTTGCATGGCTACCTATTGCCAATTCACAACTCCCTTCTTCCAAGTGCAATACGATCATAATGATTCACTTTCCTAAAATGGGGCCACAATAATGAGCTGAAGAGAATTCCTGCAGAAATATTCCTTTTGCTTGTCTGTACTTGTAGGAACCTCTGCAGAGAACTCCTAGTGGAAGAACTCCTAGTGGATAATCTGCTCCCCCACTGGTGCTGATGTAGTGTGCAAACTGGAGGCGTGTCTGTGAGCATAAACAGCCCGTTAATTGACAATTGATGCCCACCAACACCAAGGTGTTGCTCTACAATGAAGATTATTCATACAACAACAATGGCAGACTTTAGAATCATCCTGACAGCTCATCACATTCACCTCTTAGTCATCATCTGGATCCCAGCCCCATGCTGATTAAAGTTTACTCCTGTGATTTTTCAATCTACTGAGATTTGGGCCTTCATAAATCACATCAGCATCTGACATACATCTCAATCTGATTTATTGTTGCAGTCGACAAACATTCTCCTACTCTTCAGTTAAAGTAATGTCAATACAACATTGTCAGAAGAAATGCATAAAAAAGGGATCATTTCAGACAATTTATTATTTTTACTTGACTGCAACTAACCATTGTTCAAACTTTATCTAATTTCCTGCAAGGTTTCCTCCCTCCAGAATGTAGTGGTGTCAACTGATAATTTTAATGTACTATACATTGTAAAAAAACACTACCTCTTCAGTCACTTTCCTTGATTCACTTCCAGCCTAAATTCTGAGCACTCCTGCCAACACAAGGCTGATAGACACACATAAAGCTGGAGTAACCCAATGGATCAGGCAGCATCTCTGGAGAAAAGGAATAGGTGACGTCACTCATCCCTTCTCTCCAGAGATGCTGCCTGTCCCGCTGAGTTACTCCAGCTCTTTGCGTCTATCCTTGGTTTAAACCAGCATCTGCAGTTCCTTCCTAAACATAAGGCCGATGTTCTAATTACTTGCATAAGATGTACAGACACCAGCTGAGGGCTGGGAGATTGTAAGATTACTAGGCAGATCATGGGATGTGTTTTTCACCCAATCCTTCTGTGTGTAATTTTCCAGCTCGCTTCATTTTGTGCCACACCGTTATATAGTTTAGTTTAGTGATTCAGCGCAGATATAGGCCCTTTGGCCCATCAAGTCTGTGCCTACCAGCGATTGCCATACACTAGCACTATCTACTCTATTTCCTTATTATGAATCTATACACTGTAAATGGATTGATTGTAATCATGTATTGTCTTTCTGCTGACTGGTTAGCACGCAACAGCAGAATACCTCGGTACACGTGACAATAAACTAAACTGAAACTGGGGACAATTTACCATTTACAGAAGCCAATTAACCTACAAACCTGTATGTCTTTGGAGTGTGAGAGGAAACCGGAGCACCTGGAGAAAACCCACGCAGTCATAGGGAGAACGTACAAACTCCGTACAGACAGCACCCGTAGTCAGGATCGAACCCAGGTCTCTGGTGGCAACTCTACTCCTGCGCCACCATGCCACCCTTGTCATAGAGGTATAGAGTCATAGAGCAGTACTGCACAGAGGGAGGCCCTTCTGCCCAACTTATTCCTGCTAACCATGATGTATGTGCTAATGTAATTTGCCTGCATATGACCCATCTTCCTCTACTCCTTTCCTCTCCTTACCTGTACTAATTGTCTTGTAAAGATTGTAATTGTAAAGTCATAAAGTTATACAGCACAGAAACAGGCCCATCGGCCCATCTAATTCATGCTAACTAAGCTGCCTACCCGAGTAGTCCCATTGGACTACGTTTGCCTGTATAACACAAGTCCTGGTCCTGGTAACATCCTTGTGAATCCTGTCTACGATATTTCCACTTTAATGGCATCCTTCCTACAGCTCATTGACCAAAACTGTACACAATTCTCCAATTATATTGGAGAAGGTCTCTTACAAGGTGCCACATTCTGTGCTGCAATCATCTCTTATGATATTTGAGCAGGCTAGGATTTTATTCCTTGGAACACTGGAAGATGCAGGACAAGAGGGACAACTTTTTCACACAGCGGGTGGTGGGTATATGAAATGAGCTGCCAGTTGAGGCAAGTATTACAGCTTTTCCCACTGAGAGTAAGGAAGATTCAAACAAGGGGACATGACTTGAGAATTAAGGGACAGAAGTTTAGGGGTAACATGAGGGGGAACTTCTTTACTCAGAGAGTGGTGGCTGTGTGGAATGAGCTTCCAGTGAAGGTGGTGGAGGCAGGTTCGTTTTTATCATTTAAAAATAAATTGGATAGTTATATGGACGGGAAAGGAATGGAGGGTTTATGGTCTGAGCGCAGGTATATGGGACTAGGGGAGAATACGTGTTCGGCACGGACTAGAAGAGTCGAGATGGCCTGTTTCCGTGCTGTAATTGTTATATGGTTATTATATGGTTATAATATTTTAAATATATTTGGACAGGGACATGGATAGGAAAGGTTTAGCGGGATATGGGACAAATGCATGTAGGTGGTTCTGGTGGAGATGGGACATCTTCATTGGCATGGCCAAGTTGGGCTGAAGGGCCTGTTTCCACACTGTGAGACTCTATTTTGAAATGACTTGACGGTAAACTGTGCACTAATCCCAAACATTAGTTCAGAGGCTTATATTCAGGGGAACTTTAATTTATGGGAATGAACAGAGTACAAATGTGGGGCAGGGATGTAGCATATCTCAGACATGATAGAAACTGCACTCTCTGCTGCTCTCTGCTAGAACCCAATCCAGAAATAAGGAGGTGGAATTACAGCATTCCTGAGGATTTGCGGTCTCTCTTTTCAGATGCATAACAACTGACAGGTGTGACTCTGGAGACTATCGTCCTTGTTTAGTTGCGTTTAGTTTAGTTTAGAGATACAGCTCAGAAACAGGCCCTTTGGCCCACCAAGTCTGCACCGGCCAGCCACCCCCACACATTAACATCCCACACACACTGGGGACAATTTACAATGATACCAAGCCAATTAACATACAAACCTGTACGTCTTTGGAGTGTGGGAAGAAACCGGAGCATCCGGAGAAAACCTACGCAGACCACAAACTCCGTACAGACAGCACCCGTAGTCAGGATCGAACCCAGGTCCCTGCTGGCGCTGTAAAGCCGCAACTCTACCGCTGCGCCACCGTGCCAGGTAACCGCCCCACCTTGTGTCGAATTATACAAGAGTCAAGCTTTCTACGTACAAATATCAATGCAGCACGGGGCAATTTCAATGGTGTTTACAACAGACCCAACCGCAGAGCATAATAGTACAAGGGGTAGTAAGGGAAAGGAGGGAGATGACAATAGTTCAAGAAAGAATGAAAACTGTTACAAGTTCTGATGTAGAAATTGAAAAGAAAAAGTCAGTGGGAAATAATGTGAACCTTGTAACATTGACAAGAGTACATTACAGATCACATTATGGGAAAGAATCGGAAGCAGTCAAATTAGGTAATGATAGAAATAAAATAAAAAGTTGATACAGCATCCTTGAGTGTCCAGGACCGGAAAGGATGCAGAAAGTTGTGACCACGGCCCAGTCCATCACCGGCTCTGACCTCCCCACCATCGAAGGCATCTATCGCAGTCGCTGCCTCAAAAAGGCAGCCAACATCATCAAGGACCCACACCATCCTGTCCATACACATCATCTCTCCGCTACCATCGGGCAGAAGGTACAGGACCCTGAGATCTGTTCCATCCAGGTTTAGGAACAGCTGCTTCCCCACAGCCATCAGGCTATTAAACTCGACAACAAACAGACTCTGATCTGTAACAGCCTATTGCACTTTATCTGTTTATTTATGTGTATATTGAACTGAACTGTTCTGTATTTTTGCATACAATACTCTGTTGTGCTGCAGCAAGCAAGAATGTCATTGTCCTATCTGGGACACATGACAATAAACTCTCTTGACTTGACTTGATTGAATTGGAAAGAGTATGTGTGAGAAAGAATGGATTGGCTATCCTAAATCCACTTCTTTCAGCAATGTACAAAGGTGGAAAATTCTCTCATTTTAAGTAACTTTAACTTACACTCCCCTCCCTTTCCACCTCGCCCACTTCCTCCACCCCAGTTGTTTAACCAGTTACACAGTTCTCCACGTTGTACCCCACTTGAGTTCACACTGTCTGAACCCAACAATGAGCTGACCAGGCACCACCCTGACTGAGGTCATTTGTGGCCATCCCTCACTGCTCCTGGTCTTTCCTCACTTCCAGCTCCTCGTCCCCCTCCCCCTCCTCACCCACTACTTTCAGTCTGAAGAAGGGTCCCAACTCAAATCATCACCCATTCTTTTTCTCCAGGGATCCTGTCAGACCTGCTGAATTACTTCAGCACTTTGTATCTGTCTTTGGTATAAACCAGCATCTGCAGCATACTAGGTGGAGCTTTGTTGGGCGTGGTTATTTGTAATACAATTGATTAAGTTGATGAGTTAAATGTGAGTCAGCAAAGTGGCACTGGAAATCTTGTCAACTCCAAAACCTCAATAGAAAAAAAAACAATCAGTACGGTAATAGGATCAGACAGATTAGATCAAGGCGGGTTTTCGAAAGGTGGGAAGTGAGCGTTTGTTGGTGGTCAGGACATCAGAGAAATCATTTTTTTACAGATTAAAAACCTCTGTGGAAAAACAGACATTTTTTTCCAATTAAAAAAAAGATGAAACTTAATCATTTCACCAGGTCAAGGGTAAATAAGGAGATTAGAAACTAATTAAACTTGAATAGTATGAGAAAACTGCAAAAGCAGCTCAGCATTCGATAAGATAAGTTGAGGAGGATGAAGAAAATTTTGCAGAGATATCAAAATGAACAGTGAAGTATTTTACAAGCGTATCTGTAAAACCCTGAGAGGATAAAATTGTCAATTGGCAGATTGTAATCAAAAAATGAGATTATGTTTCACTAAAGAGCTTATTGGAGAGGAGATGAAACCTAAAATGAGATGAGCCATATTATATAATGGATAAAATGAAAATGCTAGCAAATGTAATCAAGCTGAAGATAGACAACACATCATGGTGGTAGCTGGCCTGAGGGCACACACTGTTAAACTAATGCTTGCCTTCATTAGTTGGGGCATTGAATGTAAGAGTCAGGAAGTCATGATGCAGCTTTATAGGACTTAGGTTAGGTTGCATACGAAGTATCGCGTGTAATGCTGGTCACCCCATTACCATAAGACATAGGAGCAGAATTTGGACATTCAGCCCATCGAGTCTATTCTATCATTTCATCATGGCTGATCTTTTTTCTCTCAACCCCATTCATTTGCCCTCTCCCAGTAACTTTTGCTGCCCTTCCTAATCAAGAACTTATCATTTCCACTAAAAATACTCAATGGTTTGGCCTCCACAGCCATCTATGGCAATGAATTCCACAGACTCACCACCCTCTGGCTAAACAAATTCTTTCTCATCTCCATCCTAAAGGTAAGTCCTTTTATTCTAAGACTGTGCCCTCTAGTTCGAGACTCAACCATTAATGGAAACATCCTTTCCAAGTCCACTCTATCTAGGCCTTTCATAATCTGCTAGGTTTCAATGAGAACTCTCATCCGTCTAAGCTCCAGTGAGTACAGGCCCAGAGCCTTCAAACGCTCCTGGTATATTAACCCAAACATTACCGGGATCATTCTCATATCTTGTATCTTGTATCTTACTCGAAAGATGTGGAAGCTTTGGAAAGTGTGGTAAATAAAATTAATCAAATAAAACAAAATTGATGATTCACAGGAAAGGTGGTCATCCCAATGTCCATGGAGAGATTGGAAATGGGGCACAATTGTTTCCCTGCATGTTTTGGAATACAACTATAAAAGGTGCAGGGGCTGTATGGGATACTGTGGGCACAGCATTCAATATAAGGGATTTAGAACACAGAACTGAAAAAGGAATATATGGCTACAAAATCCAGCACCAGGTTTGATAGTTAAGCATACAGGGTTCAATCCAGACTAGAGGTGCTGCCTGTACGGAGTTTGTACATTCTCCCCGTGACGGCGTGGGTTTTCTTCGGGTACTTCAGTTACATCCCACTCTCTAAAGACATACCGGTTTGTAAGTTAATTGGGTTTGGTAAATTGTACAAATGTCCCTGGCGTGTGCAGGTTAGTGTACGAGGTGGTCATTGGTCGATGAGGACTTGGTGCGCCGAAAGGCCTGTTTCCGCTCTGTATCTCTAAAGTTGAGTCTAAAAGTAAAAAATGGATCATCTGCAGCAGATGTGATTAGTTTATCGTTTCTTCATGTTTGGCACAGTCCTTGTGGGCCGAAGGGCCTCGTCTTGTTCTCATTCTGTTTGGCAAATAAACTGAATCAAATAATTGTTGTGCTTGCTGTTCTATGTTCAGACACACTAGTGAAGGTGCTTCCATTGTTCTGTTGGGCAGGGAGTTCCAGGATTAGACCCCTTCACTATGAAGGAAACGTGATATATTTCCAAGTCAGTATGGCATGCAAGATCCTGTTGGCAACATTTCCACAACCTTGCTGATTGTTCCATCTCGATGATGGAAATCATGGAGGTATTGTTGAGGAATTGCAGCTGATGTGAAGGCTAAACATCCAGAGTGCCAAGTCAGATGATTGCCCTATTTCGATATGCCAGATCCTCCAGATATCTCCAGTGCGATATAATATATTTTTAGTTTGGTTTGGGATACAGCGCCGAAACAGGCCCTTCGGCCCACCATCCGCTTCGACCAGTAATCCCGCACAATAACACTATCCTACACACATTAGGGACAAAGATACACTTATCTAGCCAATTAACCTACAAACCTGTACATCTTTGGAGTGTGGGAGGAAACCGAAGATCTCAGAGGAAACCCAGCAGGTCTCGGGGAGAATGTATAAACTCTGTACAGACAGCACCCGTAGTCAGGATCGAACCCAGATCTCTGGCGCTGTAAGACAGTGGCTCTACCGCTACAACACAGTGCCGGCTAAGTCATAGATATGAAAATATTTTTTCTATCTCAATGTTTATGTTACATCTATCGAATTGTATTTGCATATTAGTTAATATCTTCTCAATACATATCGGACAGGCTATTTTAGTTTTGTTAAGTGTTTCTGGGACTTCATCAGCTTTTCAGTTGAACAGTAACAGGAACCTGAGACAGCTGTTCAATACACTTCTTTACAATGGAACTCATGTTGGTTTGCTCTCTAACAACCAACTACTCTCACTTTTCAGTGCTCAGTTGTACCCAAGACTTGAGTAGATAACATAAGCTGAAACCACACGGAAATACAGAGGAAAGCTGCCTTGTCAGAGCTCTCTTCTTTTTTTGATTGTGACCAGAGATCTTCCATCTCAGAAAGAGATCCAAGATCCTATGGGATTACCGGGAAGAGTTTTCCTGGCGCCTGGCCTATATTGATTCCTCAATCATCATATCACAGTCGTGTTTGTCAGAGCTTGCCTTGTATGTAAATGTCTATAGTACTAGACTAATGCACTATTAAAAATAACTGCATTGATTAATTATTTTGGATCATGAAGCCCCCAAGTTAAAATAGGTCTTTCAGAGAGTAATTAGCAGAAGCATCATTTGATTGTTGATACAAGGCAGAGCTGATCAGGACATTGACCAGTTTAGTGTTTACTACTGCTCAAGATCTGGAGAAAGGTGGCACAGTGGCGCAGCTGTAGAGTTGCTTCCTTACAGCGCCAGAGACCAGGGTTCGATCATAACTACGGGTGCTACCTGCATGGAGTATGCACGTTCTCCCTCTCACCTGCATGGGTTTTCTCCAGGTGCTCTGGTTTCCTCCCATACTCCAAAGACATGCAGGTTTGTAGGTTAATTGGCTTCTGTAAATTGTAAATTGTCCCCAGTGTGTGTGGGATAGTGCTAGTGCACAGTGCAATCGCTGGTCGGTTCGGACTGGGTGAGCTGACGGGTCTGTTTCTATAATATAAAAGTTCAATTATTTCTGCTCCCAAGTAAGAATGCTATATGCTATTCTCAGGTTGGTGTAACTGCTGCCCACATGACTGAGTCACACAAATCAAGGTTTGGAATAATAATGAAATGATGAAATGAGACATTTACCATGAAATTAAACATTTTTCTGCAACTCTTTGATTTCAAACACCATTTTATTTGGTGCCCACTCCATATGTTCAGGTGACCAGTCCTGCCTGCAGAGTGCACACAATTGCCAAGGCTTCCCTTGTTATGCTCGACCAAAGCGCTCTATGTATTTCTGCGGGTTAGAGTAAAGTCTATCATGTTTGTGGTTCGGTAGAAATAACATCTTCTGCTCTCCTTTCATGGCATGGTAGTGCAGCACAGCATGGAAACAGGCCTTTCAGCCCAACATGTTCATGCCAGCCCTGTTGGCATACTGGGCTAGTTCCATTTGACCCATATCCCTGTAAATCCTTCCTATCCGTATATTTGTCTAAACATCTTGTACCCGCTTCTAAAGTTTCCTCTGGCAGTTAATTCCAAATATGAACCACCGTCTGCATGGAAAAAGTTACATCTAAATCTTTCCCCACTTGATTTAAGTCTATGTCCTCTAGTTTTGGAAACCTCTACCCTGAGAAAAAGACTGTGAGCGTTCACTTTATCCATGCCCCTCATCTTCTTCTTGTGTATGGCGTGCACAGCCTAAAGTTGTAGGACAACTTGTTCTATTTGATCTTATTTGATTGTGCACGCCGGGTTGATTGCATTTGTCGAAACAGGGCGGACCACGTGAAGGTTGCGATCTCCCACCCCCATGCCCCTCATGATCTTATACAACTCAGGAAGGACATTCTTCAGCCTCCCTAGCTCTAAAGAAAAATGGCTCAGTCTACCGAATCTCTCCCTCCAACTTAAGTCACCAGCCCAGGTAACATCCTGGTAAATTTCTTCTGTGCCCATTCCAACTTAATGACATCCTTCATATACCTGGGCAAACAGAATTGCACATTGTAGTCCAAGTGTGGTCTCACCAATGACTTGCACAGCTGCATCATGATATCCCAACCATAGTACTAAATACTCTTCCTAATGAAGGTAAACGCACCCAACACCTTCTTCATCACATTGTCCACTTGACTCGCCACTTTCAAGGAATGATGTATCTGTACTCCCAGATTTCTCTGTTCTGCAACACTCTCAAGGCCTCTGTGTTGACTGTGTAAGTTCTGCCCTAGTATGACATCTCAAAGTGCAACACCTCACACTTGTAAGAGTTAAATTCCATTTGTCATTCTGTGGCCCACCTTCACAACTGATCTAGATCTCGTTGTAAATTTAGATATCCTTCCTCATGTTTTCCCAGATTCAGTAGATGAGGTTACAGGAGGTACAGGTAAACCTCTGTCTCACCTTCAGTTTATTGTCACGCATACCAAGGTACAGTGAAAAGCTTTTGTTGCATGCTAACCAGTCAGCGGAAAGACAATACAGACCTGGGAGGGACTGTCAGGGTCCGTGGCTGGAGTCAAGGGAGGAGGGACAAGGGCAGGAGTTGCAACTCCTGCAGTTGCAGGGGACTGTACCTGGGGAGGGGGTGGTTAGGGTGGGAAGGGATGAGTTAACCAAGGAATTGCAGAGGGAGTGCTCTCTGTGGAAGGCAGAAAGGGGTGGAGACTGGCAGAAGTTAGGCATCGCTTGGGCCCATCCAAGTGCCTTTAGCTACCCCTTTAACTTGGAGAAAGGAAGAGGTCAAAAGAGTCGTAGGTGAAGGTGCGGACTAGACCCGCTAGAGGGAGAAGATTGTTAATAGTGGTAAATAGCGTGTATGGTAAATATTTACATAAGAGAGTTTGCTGTTGTAAGTACACAATGACTTCCAGCCCCTCTCCCATCCCCCTCCCACCCCCACATTGGAAGAGTTATAAACCCAATGTACCCGGGATGGAGATTCATGGTATAATTTGTTGTCTCACAGAGAATCACATGCTGGTCATTCAAGGTCATGCAGCTGGTTAGAGGCAAATCCCCTCTTGCCTGTATTTACCATGACATGTACAACACTGTCATCAGCATAGAATCTCAAGAATAGCTCCTGTATGCTGATCTAAATCCTCATCGTCCCAAATCACAAGACTGACATGGAATCTGAACAGGCAAAATATGGTGGCTCAGTGGCGCAGCAGTAGAGTTGCTGCCTTACAGCGCCAGGGTCCCGGGTTTGATCCTGACTACGGGCGCTGTGTGTACAGAGTTTGTACGTTCTCCCCGTGACCTGCGTGAGTTTTCTCCGGGATCTCCGGTTTCCTCCAACACTCCAAAGACGTACAGGTTTGTAGATTAATTAGATCCGGTAAAATTGTAAAATAGTCCCCAGTGTGTGTAGGATAGTGTTAGTGTGTGGGAATCACAGACTCAGTGGACCGAAGGGCCTGTTTCCGTGCTGTATCTCTAAACTACAATAAACTAAACTGGGGATGTTACTACATATGGAAACACAACCGACTCAAGCTTCCACATGCTGACATTACTCGGAGATTCCTGTAACGTGGCTAGTTCATTATTTGATTCCCAAATTCCACATCTTATTTACCTCTCTTCCTTTTTCACCATAAATGCATCCATGTACAAAGGTGACACGCCCCCAACAGTGAATGCCCTTCTCAAATCTTGCGTCTTTTCCTCACACCGCTTCCACCATCAATGCTGCAGATTCCCTGCACATCCCACGTGTGTTACAGAGATCAAGGATTTCCACAATTCTACCATTAGGACATGGATCACTACAGCTCAGGAACAGGCCCTTCTGCCCACAATCACCATGCTGAACATGGTGCCAGGTTAAACTAGCCATGATCCATATCTCTCTATTCCATGCATATTCATGTGCCTGTCTAAAAACCTTAAAGCTATGTCCTCTGGTCTTTGACATTTCCACCCTGGTAAAAGGGTTCTGACTGTTACCCTATATATGACAGGGTAGACTTTATATAATCCTATCAGGTCTCCCTTCAGCCTCTGACACACCAAGTTTGTCCAACCTCTTCTTATAGCGAATTCCCTATAATCGAGGCAGCATTGAGTTAAACATTTTCTGCACCCTCTTCGTTGGCTCCTCTCAGTCATGATGCATCCTGGTCAGATGCAAGCCTGGGCGATGTCATATGGAGGACAGGCTGTTGCCCATGCAGCACGTCCCCCCTCTCCACGTCGCTGATCGATCCAAAGGAACAGCAGGGCCGTTACAGTTTGGCACCAGCGCTATCGCAGGAGCTGCCAGAGCGAGGTTGTAGACAACGACGAACTGCCTTAGGGGCTCCGACTCCGGATTTTCTTGAGGTTTACTCCTGGAGCCTTTTCCATGACTGGATATGGCCACAAGTCAGTGGAGGTTTTAAATCAGAGTTTTCCCTCTCCTAGATGGACTGCCTTCCCAGGCTGACGAGCCCTATCTGCCCGAGACTCGTGGGGGTGGGAGCGTCTACCTTCCCGTGCAGGTCTATAGCACCTGCCCACTGCACCCTCTTCAAAGCCTCCAGAACTGCACACAATACACCAAATGTGGCCTAACCAAAATCTTATAAAACTGCAACATGACTTCCTCACCCAGAGAATATAATCACTCAATACATCAGATCATAGAACCCAAACACTTGGTCCATTTGCTATGGGCAGAGCAGAACACTTGCATTTTGAATTGCCTCTACGATATTAACATCTCTCCAACATTCATCACATAAGGATCTTTCCTCAACCTTGTCTGCTCAGAAGATGAGTAACCTCTGCACTCACTTCATATATCCTTTCATCCCATCTCTAACCTCAGCAGCCATAAACATAGCACTATTAAGCATTATTCGAGGACAATACCATCCATTCTACTGATTATAAAGGGTACTTTCTTAACCCACACAGGAATATATGCTGACTGGGTGATTTTTGATTCACAATATTCTTTGCTGGTTGTTTCAGCAAAGAATACAGTTTAGATTAATGCCTGGGATGGTGGATATGTCATGCGAGATTAAGGATACTAGATCTGTGCTCTCCTGAGTTCAGAAGAATGAAAGATAATGAAATTGAAATGTGGAACATACTTAAGGAACTTGACAGGATACATGTAGAGTTGATGGTCCCCTTAGTTAGGATGTCGAGAATCAAAAGTTACGATCATAAACCCTTCAGGAGAGAGATGAGAATGAATTTCCTCATCCAAAGAATGGTGAATCTTAGAATCTGCCACTTAAGAGGGGTGTACAGACTCGGTAACTCAGTATATTCAAGAGAGCAATTGATGTTTTTTATATATTTAGGGAATAAGGAGAAATAAAATGAGTGCAGGAAGTGGTGCTGGATCAACCACAATCCTTTGAATTTAGAGTTAAATGGCTTATTCCCGTTTCCTTCTTATATTGATTGAATTCATTAGATGCAGCACAGAAACATACCCTTCAACACATCGAGTCCACAGTGACCAGCTGTCACACTCGTTCTATTTGATCCCAATTTCTCATCCACTCCCTACATACAAAGGGTGATTTAAAGTGGCCAATTAACCTGCAAGCCTGCACACCTTTGGGACGCAAGAGGAAACCAGAGCACCCGGACGAAACTTACCTGATCACAGGCATCCAAAGACAGGATCGAACACAGTCTCTGGCTCTGATAGACAGCAGCTCTAGTGCTGCATATTCTTATAATGTTTAATATTTCTGTTCTGTGATGCAAGTCTGAGTGTTACACATCTTAATCTGTTTCTTTTTCAGTCGTGTAATGCCCTCCTGATCACAAATTATACAGCTGACACTTTTTGCCAAGGTTGAGAGTTTGCATTCAGAACAGGCAGCTAACCTTAATACCCGTCACCCCTGGAGACTGACAATTCCCTCTCAACTCCCTTGTGTCCATCCGACTTTGTTCCGCTACAAACTAACTTTTATTCATTTGCTCCAAACCAATCCACTATGACAAAACTCAGTAACCAATTTAAAATGTTTAGTAAACAAACCAAGCCTAGTAATTACAAACAAAGGAGTGAGGGGAAATATTGATCACACAAACACATGCTTTCAAACTGACCCATGTTAATCAAAATTATAACAATTTCTAACTTTTACTAATCACTGACCTATGCCAGAATGGAGATTATAAAAGACTATTTACCCTACAGTGCCAAGCTACTTGCCTAGTCCTGCCACAGTTATAACACTCTTTCCCGAGGCATCTTTCATGTTACACCCTTCTGATTTCCAAGTGCAAGTGAAACCTCTCTCTTTCAGCTTTTTCATGTAAATTCTCAATAGGAACTGAACATCATCATGCTCAGCATTGCTTCGATCTTTTATCTAGATGCCATCGGTTGGGATATTTTCTGTTTTCACTCCCAAGGCATAGCCGACTTCCTCAGCATTCTCTCAAATTCAATCACAGAAGTAGTTGTTTGGTTTAGTTTGGTTTATTATTGTCACGTGTACCGAGGTCCAGTTAAAAGGTTTTTGTTGCATGCTACCCTGTCAGCGAACAGACTGTACATGGTTACAATTAAGCTGTCCACTGTACACAGGGTAAAGGGAATAACCTTTAATGCAATAAAGTCTGATAAAGTCCGATTAAAGATAGTTCAAAGGACACCAATGAGGTAGAGTGGTAGCTCAGGACCACTCTCTGGTTGATGATAGGATGGTTCAATTGCCTGATACCAGCTGGGAAGAAACATTCCCTGATCTGCAGGTGTGCATATTCACACCTCTGTACCTATTGCCAGATGGGAGAGGGGAGAACAAGGAGTAACCTTTATGAGACTGGCCCTCGATTATGCCAGTGGCCTTGCAGCGTGAGGTGTAGATGGGAGAGTCAATGGAAGGGAGGCTGGTTAGTGTGATGGTCTGGGCTACGTCCACAATTCTCAGCAATTTCTTGCGGTCATGGATGGAGCTGTCCCCAGGCTCTGATGCATCCCACATGAACTTTAAAAATCTTTAACCATCAGTGGAGAATGTCTCCCGACCATTAATTGTAACCTGCTAGCAAATGCTTAGAGGCACAAGAGAGAATACAGATGCTGGAACCTGGAGCAAATGTCAAACTGCTGGAGGAACTCAGTGTTCAGGCAGCATCATTCATTCAGGAGGCAGAGAAACATTTGATTATTCGGGTTGAAGCCCTGCATTAGGACCAGATAATCAAAGGATAAGCAAATGTTTCTGGCTTTTTCCTTTCCCCAAATCATTTCTGTCATAATCTTAAATGGATCAGCCCTCCCATTCCCATAAGCCTTCTGAACGTATCCCATGTCACCACGGGTCAAATGTGTTTAGTGCCAACTGGGAACCCAACCAGAACCATCCCATTCAGACTGGGAAGCAGTCTTCCTTTTCTCAGACTTGGCTGGTGGTGAGAGGAGCCCTCCCAATCAGATCCTTCCTGCACCGTCCAAACCTCACTACCAGTGCACACTGCCCTCAGGATGGCTGATACGAAGAGGAGATGGTTGCCCACCTCTTCGCAGATGTGGATTTACACAGAGAGTCTGGAGAAGGTTGCCTGGAACCCGAATACGGTTTATTCCGAACAGCTCCGTCACAGAGGACTCCCTGATTTACGGATTGTTCCCAGGGACACATTCAGAGACAGACGTCAAGAGCTGCTGGTAGGTCATCAACTTGGTGAAAGACGCTCTTTGGTCTGCCTGAGCTTTGATGACCACCCAGCGGGATGTCCGTCGGGGAATGTTGCCGACTGTCCCACTGCAGACTGCAGGAGTACGTGCTGAGGGACGCCCTGAAGCTTGGTGCAGCCAACGCCAAGGCTCGGTGGGGGAGGACCACAGTCTGGGGTCCTTCTGCTGCTGGACATGGGGGACAGGGTGTGGTGGAGACGCCCCTCAAATTAGGGAAGAGCCATCACCCCAGGGGGCACATGAATGGCAAAGGTGCCTGGTAAGATATTTGTGTACACTACGATACGATACAAATGAATGTATGAACAGCCTCCGAGAAGGTCACAAGAATTTTTGCACATTTCTCGATTTGTATATTTTTATAAATTCTAAATAAAGTTTATTTTGATTTATTAAATAATTAAAATCAAGCATCGCAACTGTTATTTCTCGGCAGATACTTCCGTGTGTGTGTCCCCCACTGTCTGAATATTCCTTCCCCCCGCTCTCCGTTAGTTATGAGGGAGTATAGTTCAACACTGCTGGCCCCAGCCCAGCCACCAGTGTTGTTTCATGTGGCATTTCAGGCATATCTCTCCTCCCCCATACAGCCACAATCTCTCGCTTCACCTTCAACAACCCCTTCTTCTGCCCTCCTCCCTCTTTCCCTTCTCACATTCCTCCTCCACATGTCCTGCCTCAGTACAGATCATACCTCACTCTCTTTGCAAGCTGAATCCTGTCGCGGGTTCTATTCGCTGGTCTCGTAGCACCTGGAAGAATGCCTTTAAAACAACGCACTCCGCAATTGTGTCTTCTTAATCCCTTTCCACAATGGTCCACAATACTGTTATGCTTCAGTGTAAGAAGGAACTGCAGATGCTGGTTTAAACCGAAGATAGACACAAAAAGCTGAGTTAATTCAGCGAGACAGGCAGCATCTCTGGAGAGAAGGAATGGGTGACATTTTGGGTCGAGCCCCTTTTCGGTCTCAAACAGAAACATCACCCATTCCTTCTCTCCAGCGATGCTGCCCGTCCCGCTGAGTTACTCCAGCTTTTTGTGTCTATCTACTATGATTCAGCCGCATCTGTTCTCACTTTTCCTTCCTTCTTATCTCCATCCCGCCACCTCTTTCATAAATATTGTTATTAATGCATTCTTCCAGCAGCATGTGGATGATGTACATGCTACACAGTTGTCTCATCACCCCATGTTTGTTGTTCTTGCACAGTTCCATCCCACAATATCCATGGTTATCCTGTATATGGTACAGAGGTGATTCTCCTGCATCTTGCCTGGGATGGTGTCTTACAGTGAAGAGATGAGGCCAGAGAGGCTGGGTCTGCTTTCCTTGGGGCAGGGATATAACCGAGGTATGTAAAATTATGAGGGTTGTAGATAGTGTGGACTGACAGACTTTTACCCCATATCAGAGTAGATAAAATTGGACAACAGAGATTCAGGGTAGTTTGTATAAGATTTACAGGAGCTCCAAGGGGGGGATTCACCCAAAGACAGTAGATGCAGTAGGCCATTCAGCTCTTCGAGCCAGCACCACCATTCAATGTGATCATGGCTGGTCATCCCCAATCAGGGGGTGGAAGATTGCAACCTTCGCGTGGTCCGCCCTGTTTCGACTAATGCAATCAACTTGACGTGCACAAATACGGAAGATCAAATAGAACAAGTTGTCCAACAACTTTAGGCTGTGCACGCCACACGAAAGAAGAAGAAGACCCCTAATCAGTACCCCGTTCCTGCCTTCTCCCCATACCATATAAACCATATAACCATATAACAATTACAGCACGGAAACAGGCCATCTCGGCCCTACAAGTCCGTGCCGAACTGTATACCCCCTGACTCCGCTACCTTTAAGAGCCCTATCTAGCTCTCTCTTGAAAGTACCCAGAGAACCGGCCTCCACCGCCCTCTGAGGCAGAGAATTCCACAGACTCACAATTCTCTGTGTGAAAAAGTGTTTCCTCATCTCCGTTCTAAATAGCTTACCCGTTATTCTTAAACTGTGGCCCCTGGTTCTGGATTTCTCCAACATCGGGAATATATTTCCTGCCTCTAGCGTGATCAAACCGTTAATAATCTTATATGTTTCAATAAGATATCCTCTCATCCTTCTAAACTCCAGAGTGTACAAGCCCAGCTGCTCCATATGACAGTCCTGCCATCCCAGGAATTAACATTGTAACCCTATGCTGCACTCCCTCAATAGCCTTCCTCAAATTAGGGGACCAAAACTGCACACAATACTCCAGGTGTAGTCTCACTGGTGCCCTGTAGAAGGACCTCTTTCTCCAATACCCAACTCCTATTGTTATGAAGGCCAACATGCCATTAGCTTTCTTCACGGCCTGCTGTACCTGCATGCTTATTGACTGATGAACAAGGACCCCTAGATGATGTTGTACTTCCCCTTTTCCCAACTTGACACCATTTAGATAATAATCTGCCTTCCTTTTTTTGCTACCAAAGTGGATAACCTCACATTTGTCCACATTAAACTGCATCTGCCATGCATCTGCCCACTCACCCAACCTGTCCAAGTCACCCTGCATTCTCATAGTATCCTCCTCACAGTTAACACTACCACCCAGTTTTGTGTAACTTTTGCTAATATTACTTTGAATCCCTTCATCTAAATCATTGATGTATATTGTAAATAGAAGTGGTTCCAGCCTTGCCTTGCCGCACTAGTCACTGCCTGCCATTCTGAAAGGCACCCGTTAATCCCTACTCTTTGTTTCCTGTCTGCCAACCATTTTTAAGTAAGTAAGTAAGTTTATTGGCCAAGTATTCACATACAAGGAATTTGCCTTGGTGCTCTGCCCACAAGTAACAACGTGACATACAATGACAGTTACAAATGACTCAGAAAACACTAAACATTAATAATAATAAAACATTAATGATAAAACACCATTGATCAAGCATGTGAACCAACAAAATACCAGATCAAAGGGAAGCTACAGATTTTTGGCTGTTGAGTAGAGCAACTACTCGTGGATTTTCTATCCATGAGCACTCTACCCCCAATACCATGTGCCCTAATTTTGCCCACTTATCTCCTATGTGGGACCTTATCAAATGCCTTCTGAAAGTCCAGGTACACTACATGCACTGGCTCTCCCTTGTCCATTTTCCTAGTTACATCCTCAAAAAATTCAGAAGATTAGTCAAGCATGATTTCCCCTTCGTAAATCCATGTTGACTCGGACCGATCCTGTTACTGCTATCCTAATGTACCGCTATTTCATCTTTTATGATTGACTCCAACATCTTCCCCACCACCGATATCAGGCTAACTGATCTATAATTCCCTGTTTTCTCTCTCCCATCTTTCTTAAAAAGTGGGATAACATTAGTTACCCTCTAATCCACAGGAACTGATCCTGAATCTATAGAACATTAGAAAATGATCACCAATGCGTCCACGATTTCTAGAGCCAATTCCTTAAGTACCCTGGGATGCAGACCATCAGTCTTCAGTCCCATCAGTCTACCCAACACCATTTCCTGCCTAATGTGGATTTTCTTCAGTTCCTCCGTCACCCCAGATCCTCTGGCTACTAGTACATCAGGAAGATTGTTTTGTGTCCTCCTTAGTGAAGACAGATCCAAAGTACCTGTTCAACTCATCTGCCATTTCCTTGTTCCCCATAATAAATTCAAGGATCCAACTTTGGTCTTAACTAATTTTTTCCTCTTCACATACCTAAAGAAGCTTTTACTGTCCGCCATTACATTCTTGGCTAGCTTACCTTCGTACCTCATCTTTTCACCCCGTATTGTCTTTTTAGTTATCTTCTGTTGCTCGTTAAACATTACCCAATTCTCTTGCTTCACGCTCATCTTTGCTACATTGTACTTCTTCCCCTTTATTTTTATACTTAAGAGTGGTGAGTTTGCGGAATGCATTAGCTGAGATACTGGTGGAGACGAAGACAGAGTTGCTGACTGCATTTAAGAAGTGTCTCAACAAGGGCATGAATCATTTGGGCCAAGTGCTGGAAGATGGGATTGATGCAGTTGGGACCCATTAGTCTCCGTGCTTGTAGTGGGCTGAATGTATCTGTGCCCTATGGCTATGACCAGCAGATCAGGGGACTGTGATCACTACCCTGGTGTTTTGCCTTCAACCTTCCGGCTGTCCAATTGGCAATGTAGTCATTACAAGCAAAGGAGCAAAGGCATTTAAAACAACACTATAACAACATTTAAAACAACACTATAACAACATTTATAACAACGCCATAACAACATTTAAAACAACACTATAACAACATTTAAAACAACACTATAACAACATTTATAACAACGCCATAACAACATTTAAAATACACTATAACATTTAGACATAGAAACATAGAAACATAGAAATTAGGTGCAGGAGTAGGCCATTCGGCCCTTCGAGCCTGCACCGCCATTCAATATGATCATGGCTGATCATCCAACTCAGTATCCTGTACCTGCCTTCTCTCCATACCCTCTGATCCCCTTAGCCACAAGGGCCACATCTAACTCCCTCTTAAATATAGCCAATGAACTGGCCTCGACTACCCTCTGTGGCAGGGAGTTCCAGAGATTCACCACTCTCTGTGTGAAAAAAGTTCTTCTCATCTCGGTTTTAAAGGATTTCCCCCTTATCCTTAAGCTGTGACCCCTTGTCCTGGACTTCCCCAACATCGGGAGCAATCGGGAGCAATTTAAAAGATATTTGGTCAGATACATGGAAAGGAAATGTTTAGAGGGTATGAGCCGAACACAAACAGGTGGGACTAGTGTGGACTGGACATCTTGGTCAGCATGGGCAAGTTGGGCAGAGGGACCCGTTTCCATGCTGTGTGACTCTATGACTCCAAGATAGAACATAGAAAAGTTCAGGAACTGGCCCTTCGGCATACAAGGTCGTGTCGAACATGATGCCAAGATAAACTCATCTGCAGGTGATCCATTCTCTGCATATCCACGCGCCTATCCACCATCACTACCTCTGCCAGCAAATTCCAGGCACTCATCACCCTCTGTGTAAAAAAACTTGGCCCGCACATCTCCTTTAAACTTTTCCCCTCTCATCTTATACCAAGATCCTCTAGTCTTTAACATTTTCACCCTGGGACAAAGGTTCAGACTATCTACCCTATCTTTGCCTCTCATAAATGTATACACATCTATCAGGTCTCGGCTCAACCTCTGGCATTCCCGGGAAAACAAGCTGCATTTCTCCAACCTTGCATTTAATAACCCCTAATCCAGGCAACATTCTGGAAAGCTTTTTTGAAACCTACCGATCCTTCCTGTTGCAGAGCGAGCAGAATTGCATGCAACACTCCGAATGCGGACAAACCTAAGTTATAGAGCTGCATCATGGCTACTTGGCTCTTATATTCAAAGAAGCATAGAGCGGATGTACCCGCACTAACTATTCCAATGTCTGCTTGTTTACTTAGGAAATTTAGAGATACAGCATGAAAACAGACCCTTCGACCCATCGAGTCCACACTGACCATTGATCACCCGTTCACACTAGTTCTATGTTATTCCACTTTCCCATCCACTCCTTACATGCTAGGGACAATTTACAGAGGCCAATTAACCTATAAACCCGCATGTTCTTGGGATACGAGAGGAAACAGGATCACCTGGTTGGAAACCCGCACGGCCAAAGGGAGAGGGTGCAAACTCCACATAGAGAGGACCCAAGGTAAGGATTGAACCTGGGTCTGTGAGGCTGAGAGACAGCGGCTCTACCAGCTGCTCAACTCATCCTGCGCAACAAATTAACCTGAGATGCTATCAGTCGATCTTACATTTAACCTCGAATCCCACAATGATTACTGAAGTTATAATAAACATAGGTTGGTTTTCTTTCCGTGTTCAGCTGATTTGCCCTTGACTCAGAGCAGCTGCAGGCCCTGTGGAACTATAGGGATACGTTTGCATGCCAATACATGAGTTGTGGGATGCAGGGTTCCCAGTGGATCAGTCCACTGGTCATTATTTTACTGGAGGATGAAAGAAGCATCAGTACTATGTGGAAGGAAGGAGTTAGAGGAGGTTGTAAAAGTGATTAAAGTGCTCAACCATTAAGACACTAGAACATATCCAGCAGCCACCAGGCACCAGCTTAATAATTCCCAATGTTCAGTGTAGACGAGCTGCACTTAGGCTAATGGCACCATTTCTAGATAAACAGAGTTTATTCAGTTTGGCAAGAATACCAAGCAAGTGTGTAGTAAAGATCCATCCTAGGTTGTAGGCTCCACTATATGTATCCACAACATATTTTTACCATGCAATCAATGTCAATAGAACTGAATTGTTCTCATGCTGCAGGCTTTCCCAAGATACGTTCACACAGCATCATGAACTCCTCCAACAGCCAACGGCTGCTGGCGTTATGTGCTCTTTAACGCCAGTAACGAGAACTTATTTTCTCTCTCTCTCTCTCTCTCTCTCTGTTCTTTTATTATACGAGATGCAACAATTCTGCAAAACTTCAGTGATACAACCTCGCTGTGACAGACTCAGAAACAACTGTAAGGTTTGTGGGCAAACAAGTGTACAGCCTTCTGCCATGAGTCATGGCCCTTCCCAAAGTAAATTCAATAAGGAGGGATACCTTTCCCACAGGTTAGGAATGGGAGACATATTGAGATCGGAAACAACAAGAAGGATTTAGCTGCCTGTGAAGTTTAAGAGGAAACATCATCTTTATCTTCATACGGAACCACTCTCACCTCTCCACCTCTTCTTGTTTATGCTCTAAATAGGGTTAGGTTGATTATTGTCACATGTACTGAGGTACAGTGAAATGTTTGGTTTGCATGCTCTCCCATCAAATCAAATAAAACTACTGTGGTGGCTCCCAGGGGTCGGGCCATTTCCACTATCGAACCCCTCGGCACGGGAATGGATGAGTCTGGGGGGCGACCCTTAGCTACAGGGATAAAGGGCAGGGGTTTAGGTGCAATCTTTCTCTTGCAGACTTGTCTGGTCATGAGAAGGACACGGAATAAAATACCTCCTGAAACTCCCGGCTCGTCGCCTTCATTTGGGGATTATCGGCGCGCTGCACTATACATTAACACAATCTGGCAGAACTCAAGTGGAATGGCCAGATCTACAGGTAGAAAGGAGATATAAAAGAGGTTGAATCAGCTGATAGTAGATCCTCTTCTGGAACCAGCACGGAAAGAGTCACCATGCTTTGGCACCATCTTGAGCGGGGAAAGGCGTCTAACTGATTCGATTACCTTATGAACCAAGTGGACAAGTACAGTGTCCTGAAACTGTACTGATGCTCAATTGTGTGTTTGCCACAAATAAATCATTTTATCTTTCTGTTGAATTCTTAGTAGTTATTCTGTATTTCAAGAAACCACATCGGAGTATTCGACCAGAGACACTAGACTTCTACCATGGATTCGGTTGCTCCCCCTCTGGTAATCATTATCAGTTTCTCCTGAGAAATGTGTGTCACAAACAAGATCACCTTTATGGAGACATAAATGCTGCCCATGGCTGGCACTGCCAGGTCCAGAGATACGATTCCAACTGTTGACTCTTACATGGAGTTACTATTGGCTCTGCCAGGTTCCTCATTCTCATCTGCACTTCCTGCCCCATTAGATACCAACGAGAGCAACAAATTAAGAACTTTAATCTTTAACAAGCCATTTTTTTAGTTCATTATTCACACTTAGTAGGCCAAAGTGAACAGTATTTTGAAGGGGACATCTTGTCTGACAAACCTGTTGGGATATGTATGAGGAAGTAAATAGCAGGATCGACAAAGAACAGTCAGCGAATGTTGTTTACTTGGATTTTCTGAAGGCCTTTGATAAAGTGCCGCATTTGAAGCTGCTAAACAAGATGAGATCCCATGGTATTGGAGCCAAGATACTAGCATGGATAGAAGGCTGGCTAGATGGCAGAAAGCAGAGAGTGGGAATAAAAACGGCATTTTTCTAATTCTAGTGCAAGGGGACCTGGGAGCGCTGGTGCAGCATTCCGTGCTGTAAATTGTTATATGGTTATATTCCCTAGAAGTTAATTTGCAGGTTGAATTAGTATTAAAGAAGCAAATGCAATTTTAGCATTCATTTCAAGAGGACTAGAATTTTTTTTTAAATTCTGAGGAGGGGTGTGCTGGTATGGAGAGGGTCCACAAGAGACTTACGAGAATGATCCAGGGTTGATTGGGTCAACATGATGAGAGTTTGATGGCTCTGGGCCTGTATTCGCTGGAGTTTAGAAGGATCAATGAAACTTGCCGAGTATTGAAAGGGCCAGATAGAGTGGATGTAGAGAGGGTGTTTCCACTAGTGGGAGAGCCTAGGACCAGAGGGCATAGCCTCAGAATAAATGGATGTACTTTCAGAAAGGAGATGAGGAGGAATTTCTTTAGCCAGAGGGTGGTGAATCTTTGGAATTCATTGCCATATATGGCTGTGTAGGCCAAGATTTGGGGTATTTTTTAAACCGCAGATTGACAGGTTCATAGTAAAGGTGTGAAAAGATACGGGGAGAAGGCAGGAGAATTGGGTTGTGAGGGAAAGATAAATCAGCCATAATTGAATGGTAGTGTAGACTCAAATGACCCTCTATGACTAATGAACTGATGAATTTATAAGTCAAAAGCTGACAAGAGAAGGCGTAGAAGACTGGAATCCAAGAGCTTAATGGCAGGAGCCCTTGATAATTCACACATTCTGTAACTAGGTTATGCTCACAGTTACAAACACCGTTCCTGCAGTCAACTATGTTGGCATTTGCTCTTTCCACACAAATTTGAATAAGCAAACATCTGCACAGTAGAGGTAATGCATCCTTCAATATGTGGAAACAGATATTAAAAGACACTGACTCATCCTATTGATATTGCATGAAATATTAATATTCAGAGCATTCCTGCTGTAAATGTTGTAACGGCACAGATTCCACAAATCTGGTGATGAATAAACTGTAACTAGACTAGCGGCAAGGAAATGTCCCATTTCTACTGCCTGGTTAAACACTGATGCAGTTCCGTTTTTACAAATTGCAGGCAAAGTCAAGATTATCCCTCTTCCTTCCTCATTTCCCTTTAATTTCATCTCTTTTCACTCCCCCTTGTTCCCTTTCCACCTATATCCCTCCCTCTGGCTTCACATTTCACTTCCTCTCACCTTATACAACACCATTTTGGCTCATTTTCAGCTCTAGTTTTGGCACTTACTGTACCCATCTGCTTCCCCCTCCATCTGTATCCACCTATCACTTGCTAAGCTATGACCTGCCCCAACCTCTCTTTTCCAGCTTTCTCACCCCTACTACAATCAGTCTGAAGAAGGGTGTCGACCAGAAACTTTGCTTGTTCATACCTTCCACAGATGCTGCCTGACCCACTGAGTTCCTCCAGTACTTAGTATTTGGCTTGCTACTGTGGTATTAGTTCCAATGATCATCACACCAATGCAATACCAATGTTCAATCCTTGAGAAAATTAAGAGTACCAGCAATGTTTTATATTCTATTCACCTCCCCAATCCCCACACCAGGTTTCAACATTCTATCAATGTTGGCCTGAACAAGGCTTTAAACTGTTTGCAATTCCTAGAGGAGTTTTCACAAGCAGAATTTAACACAAGTGCTAACTTAATCATTATTGCTACAGGGGAAATAAGGTTGAAAGAAAGTTAAATATAAAGTAGATGTCTATAGGCTGGTGAAATAGTAAAACAATTGCTTCTTACATCATTCATGAAAACACATTACCATATTGTTTATCTTATTCCTAATCAACTTTCACACAATGCAAAATACTGCTTCTCAGAAACACAAGAGACTGCAGATGCTGGAATGCTGAGCAAAAATTGAAGCACTGCAAGAACTCAGCGGGTCAGGAAGCATCTGTGGAGGGAAGTGGGCAGACGATGTTACGGCTGGAATCCTTCTTCAGACGGCTTCTTGAGTTTGCCCAAAAACATTTCTAGTCGATTTTATCCAATCTTGTTATAGTACTGAGAAGAGCACAACATTCTTATTACATCCTGGCCAACAATTTATCCCAAATAACTCCAGTTCCTTTTTTGTGATGGTATGTTGTGATTCGGTGTACCTGCACCTCGAAAAAACTTCAAACTAGATTTTTTAACATTTATAATTTTTCATGTTAAAAAATGATTCCTAGTTTATTAATAATATAGAGTTATTATAAATGTATAATTAATATGTATATGTGTGCATATATAAAATATACTTATATACTAGACTAAGTGGGACCCGCTGGTATGCGTGTTGTTGGCTGCAGGGACTACTGGTCTCCAGAGTGCTAGTATGGACTGTGGGCCAAATGGATTCTTGGGGTGGCAGCTCAGTCCCTCAAGCCCGATGTGCTGGCAGCTCACTCACGGCTGGTGGGTTGACTCATGGCTATTCCTTGAAATTCCATTTCAAGCAGAGTGCAAGGCCACCGAATTCAAGTGCAGTTTCCAACCACTTCAAGCAGGGTGCAAGGCCACCAAATTCAAGTGCAGTTTCATACCACTTCACGCAGGGTGCAAGGCCACCAAATTCAAATGCAGTTTCATACCATTTCAAGCAGGGTGAAACCACCATAAAACCACACAAAACACCACACTCACAGTTCAGTAGACATTCAGTGTGTTCAGTTGATTCACAGCTCAGACAGAGTCGTGACCTCTCCCTCCCCCATCATGCAGAGACTGAGCCACACCCACACATCCGGATTTTATAATCCCTCCCCCTCCCACCGGAAAAGGTGTGGCCTTCATGGTGAGATTGACAGGTGAGAGATTCTCAACATTTTTAAACACTAATAACACTTTTATTTTTCATTGATAGGAAGAATCCTCTGCACCTGATGAGCGGAGGGGGACTGAGTAAGATGGCCAAAAATCACAGCCGTAAATGGTAGTGTTTTATCTAAAATCAATATAGTGCAAACAGGAAGTTGTCAAGTTTAGACAAACAACCATTTGCAGTGCCTTATGACTTCAACCCAAAACCCCCCAAACAACATTTGCAGTGCCTTTTTACTTCAACCAGAAACCCCCCAAACAACCATTTGCAGTGCCTTTTTACTTCAAACCAACCATATTTTCATTTTCAAACCACATTAAGGGCACTCACAGTTGAGTAGTCATGTGTTCAGTGTTATTCAGAGCTCAGAGAGACATGACCCTCTCGCTTCCTCCATCTTGCAGAGACTCAGTGAGGCACACCACTTCCGGGTTTTATAGTCCCTCCCCCCTCCCACCAGCAGGGGCAGCAGAGAGAATAGAGAATTTTTAAAAAGATTAATACCTCTCTGTTTTTTCAACGATGGGCAAAATCCTCCAGTCCAGTCCAGCAGAGGGGGGCTCTGAGCGAGGTGGCCAATAATGATGGCCGTAAGTGGCGGCGTTCTCTCGGAAATCACATCGCAGTGTCAAAAGCGGTCAAGATTTTATTTTTAGTATTATAGATATAGAATAATAATATTTCCAAAATTGTACAATAATACATTCATTTATAAATAAAATATATCAACTAAATTAGGCAGTCTGGCCCTGACGTAGTTTAAATAGCTTATAAGACAACAAAACCGCCACAGACAACAACAGTAAGGAATGATATGCTTACCAGCATCATTTTGTCTACAAGAACAGCGATGAATAACACCAACACAGCAGATTACCAGGTGTATTTGTTGCCCGCAGGGCATTAGTATACATAAATTCTCAGTCTTCTTTCCCTGGATGACAACAGTTTCAATGCTCGCAGGATCATTTGTCTGCTACAAAGCATTTTGAGAATGTGCTGGTGTCCTGTGTAAATCAAGGTTTCTCTTGCATTTTACCACTTTTCTTTGGGAAATCAGCTTCATTGATTTGAGACAATGCATCCCAAGATGGTAAATGGATGTGTGTACTGGGGAAAAAACAATACAGCCTGGATTTTCTTGTCCCAGTAATGGGCAGGTTCCCGACACTCACTATGCTTGCAGAGTAAGATTGAGAGAAAGGTTTGGCTTTCATACAGAGCAGTTAGCTGTGGAAATCATGAAGTTATTGTTCTTGATGCCCTGCTCCTCCGCAAGATTACTGATGCAGGCAAGGACAAGTCAGATGCTCTACTCAACAATGGAGTCTGCACAAAGATCGATGTCACGGCACGAACCCTCTCTAACGACCACCACTGACAAAAGGAAAAGCTCACGCCCTTGCAGTCACGAGAAAATGAGATTTCATTGGCAAAATAAATGATCATTACTGACATCAAACATCTCCTGGCCTGCGGAGACCATGCTCTCAGAAGAAAATGAACGGTGCCCATTTTGCCTGTTTTATTTTGCATTTACACATTTTCTTTAATGTGTACATTCTGTACAATTATTCAAATATATTTATGTTTCCATTTTTTTAATTTCTTACTTCACATCTTTATGAGAATGTTTCAAGCTGATTTGTTTGAAGAACCTCCATGCTACTTAACACGCTCCAAAACGCTACAGATAGACTCTAGTAGAGAATGTCCTGGATCTGACAGCCTTCTAAGCGACTGTAAATCCATGCTGACAAACTCCCAAATGTGTCTGGGCAACTGGAAACCAGATGAATGGTCCATCACCACACACCGACATTTGGGTTAGCGCAGAAAGTTATACAACTGAACAATAATTCATCAAGATATCCATTAACTTTTTGGTTTACTTTCGGCTGAACAACATCAGGAGGCACACACACACAATGTCTCACTGGTTTGGCCCTTGGTTTTCAGAGTACAGCAAGATCTGGACAAATTGTTCCAGGGAAACCAAAATGTTGTCCTAGAGCTTCAGATATCATTCTAACAAACGGTGATTAGTTTAGACTATAGAGGTCAGAATTCAAAGGGACCCTATCATCTGGAAAGGTGTTTCACACCATACCCATTTCATGATAGATAGTTTGAAGTGACTCTGGACGTTGAGATGCACTCATACGTCTATGTATTGCTGGCAGAGCACCAAGACCAGGCCTGCAGAGATACTTAAATAATTTTATACCTTTGGCAGCAACCATAACAGATACTGAAACATCTTCATGTTTTAACTGGGGTCTCACTGAGTTCTGGCCATCAGAGAAATCTTTTGCCAAATCAAACACCAGAAATGGTGGAGGCAGGGTGGAGGCAGGGTGGGGGCAGGGTGGGGGCAGGGTGGAGGCAGGGTGGAGGCAGGGTGGGGGCAGGGTGGAGGCAGGGTGGGGGCAGGGTGGAGGCGGAGGCAGGGTGGGGGCAGGGTGGAGGCAGGGTGGAGGCAGGGTGGAGGCAGGGTGGAGGCAGGGTGGGGGCAGGGTGGAGGCAGGGTGGGGGCAGGGTGGAGGCAGGGTGGGGGCAGGGTGGGGGCAGGGTGGAGGCAGGGTGGGGGCAGGGTGGGGGCAGGGTGGGGGCAGGGTGGAGGCAGGGTGGAGGCAGGGTGGAGGCAGGGTGGGGGCAGGGTGGAGGCAGGGTGGGGGCAGGGTGGAGGCAGGGTGGAGGCAGGGTGGAGGCAGGGTGGAGGCAGGGTGGAGGCAGGGTGGAGGCAGGGTGGGGGCAGGGTGGGGGCAGGGTGGAGGCAGGGTGGGGGCAGGGTGGAGGCAGGGTGGAGGCAGGGTGGAGGCAGGGTGGAGGCTGGGTGGGGGCTGGGGGGAGGCAGGGTGGGGGCAGGGTGGGGGCAGGGTGGGGGCAGGGTGGAGGCAGGGTGGAGGCAGGGTGGAGGCAGGGTGGAGGCAGGGTTGGGGGCATGGTTGGGGCAGGGTGGAGGCAGGGTGGGGCAGGGGGGGAGCAGGGTGGGCAGGTGAAGCAGTGGAGGCAGGGGGTGGGGGCAGGGGGGGGAGGCAGGGGGCAGGGTGGGGCAGGTGGAGGCAGGGGGAGGCAGGGTGGAGGCAGGGGGGGGCAGGGGGGGGAGGAGGGGAGGGTGGAGGCAGGGTGGGGCAGGTGGGGGCGGGAGGCAGGGGAGGGAGGGTGGAGGCAGGGTTGGGGCAGGGTGGAGGCAGGGTGGGGGCAGGGTGAGGAGGTGGGGGAGGGGGGGCAGGGTGGAGGGCAGGGTGGAGCAGGGTGGGGCAGGGTGGGAGGCAGGGTGGGGGCAGGGTGGGGGAGGGGGGCAGGGTGGGGAAGGGTGGGGGCAGGGTGGGGCAGGGTGGGGGCAGGGTGGGGCAGGGGTGGGAGGGGGAGGGGTGGGGGCAGGGTGGGGGCAGGGTGGGGGCAGGGTGGGGGCAGGGTGGGGGCAGGGTGGGGGCAGGGTGGAGGCAGGGTGGAGGCAGGGTGGGGGCAGGGTGGAGGCAGGGTGGAGGCGGAGGCAGGGTGGGGGCAGGGTGGGGGCAGGGTGGGGGCAGGGTGGAGGCAGGGTGGAGGCAGGGTGGGGGCAGGGTGGGGGCAGGGTGGAGGGAGGGTGGAGGCAGGGTGGGGGCAGGGTGGGGCAGGGTGGGGGCAGGGTGGGGCAGGGTGGGGCAGGGTGGGGGCAGGGTGGAGGCAGGGCTGGGGCAGGGTGGGGCAGGGTGGGGGCAGGGTGGGGGCAGGGTGGGGGCAGGGTGGGGGCAGGGTGGAGGCAGGGTGGGGGCAGGGTGGGGGCAGGGTGGGGGCAGGGTGGGGCAGGGTGGGGGCAGGGTGGGGCAGGGTGGGGGAAGGGTGGGGCAGGGTGGGGGCAGGGTGGGGGCAGGGTGGGGGCAGGGGGGGGGAGGGTGGGGGCAGGGTGGGGAAGGGTGGGGGCAGGGTGGAGGCAGGGTGGAGGAGGGAAAGGGTGGAGGTGAGAGGTGGGTGGAAAAGGGGGGGGGAAGGGTGGGGAAGCGGGGGAGGAAGGGGGGAGGGAAGGGTGATTTTTGAATGGAAGGGGGGAGGAAAGGGTGGCAGGAAGGGTGGGGGCAGTGGGGGGGGAAGGGGTGGAGGAAGGTGGGGGGCAGGGTGGATGGCAGGGTGCGGGGCAGGGGGGAGAAGGGTTGAGCAGTGGGGGGCAGGGTGGAGGCAGGTGGGGGGCAGGGTGGGGGCAGGGTTGGGGGCAGGGTGGGGGCAGGGGTGGTGGCGGCAGGGTGGGCAGGGTGGGGGCAGGGGTTGGGGGCAGGTTGGAGGCAGGGGTGGGGCGGGGTGTGGGGGCAGGTGTTGGAGCAGCGTTGGAGGCAGGGTGTGGGCAGGGTGTGTGGCAGGTGGGGGCCGGGCGGTGGCAGGGGGGGGCAGGGTGGAGGCAGGGTCGGTGGCAGGGTGGGGGCAGTGGTAGGGGGCAGGGTGGGGGCAGGGTGGGGGCAGGGTGGGGGCAGGGTGGAGGCAGGGTGGGGGCAGGGTGGGGGAAGGGTGGGGGCAGGGTTGGGGCAGGGTGGGGGCAGGGTGGAGGCAGGGTGGAGGGAGGGTGGGGGCAGGGTGGGGGCAGGGTGGGGGCAGGGTGGGGGCAGGGTGGGGGCAGGGTGGGGGCAGGGTGGGGGCAGGGTGGGGGAAGGGTGGGGCAGGGTGGGGGCAGGGTGGGGGCAGGGTGGAGGCAGGGTGGAGGGAGGGTGGGGGCAGGGTGGAGGGAGGGTGGGGGAAGGGTGGGGGCAGGGTGGGGGCAGGGTGGGGGCAGGGTGGAGGAAGGGTGGGGGCAGGGTGGGGGCAGGGTGGGGGCAGGGTGGGGGAAGGGTGGGGGCAGGGTGGGGGCAGGGTGGGGGCAGGGTGGGGGCAGGGTGGGGGCAGGGTGGAGGCAGGGTGGGGGCAGGGTGGGGGCAGGGTGGAGGCAGGGTGAGGGCAGGGTGGGGGCAGGGTGGAGGCAGGGTGGGGGCAGGGTGGGGGCAGGGTGGAGGCAGGGTGGGGGCAGGGTGGGGGCAGGGTGGGGGCAGGGTGGAGGCAGGGTGGGGGCAGGGTGGGGGCAGGGTGGGGGCAGGGTGGGGGCAGGGTGGAGGCAGGGTGGGGGCAGGGTGGGGGAAGGGTGGGGGCAGGGTGGAGGCAGGGTGGGGGCAGGGTGGGGGCAGGGTGGGGGCAGGGTGGGGGCAGGGTGGAGGCAGGGTGGAGGCAGGGTGGAGGCAGGGTGGGGGAAGGGTGGAGGCGGAGGCAGGGTGGAGGCAGGGTGGGGGAAGGGTGGGGGCAGGGTGGGGGCAGGGTGGGGGCAGGGTGGAGGCAGGGTGGGGGCAGGGTGGGGGCAGGGTGGGGGAAGGGTGAGGGCAGGGTGGGGGCAGGGCGGGGCCAGGGTGGAGGGAGGGTGGGGGCAGGGTGGGGGCAGGGTGGAGGGAGGGTGGGGGAAGGGTGGGGGCAGGGTGGGGGCAGGGTGGGGGCAGGGTGGGGGCAGGGTGGGGGCTGGGTGGAGGCAGGGTGGAGGCAGGGTGGGGGAAGGGTGGGGCAGGGTGCGGGCAGGGTGGGGGCAGGGTGGGGGCAGGGTGGGGGCAGGGTGGGGGAAGGGTGGGGGCAGGGTGGGGGCAGGATGGGGGCAGGGTGGAGGCAGGGTGGAGGGAGGGTGGGGGCAGGGTGGGGGCAGGGTGGAGGGAGGGTGGGGGAAGGGTGGGGGCAGGGTGGGGGCAGGGTGGGGGCAGGGTGGAGGCAGGGTGGGGGCAGGGTGGGGGCAGGGTGGGGGCAGGGTGGGGGCAGGGTGGGGGCAGGGTGGGGGCAGGGTGGGGGCAGGGTGGGGGCAGGGTGGGGGCTGGGTGGAGGCAGGGTGGGGGCAGGGCAGTGGGGATTGGGGTTGTAGGAAGTGATTCGACTTTAAAAATCCCAATTTTTTTCTCAAAGTATCCAATAGGTTCTTGCTTCTAAACTTTGGGGAAAGATGGTGCATGCACATCATTAACCAAGTATTGTATTATGTTTCTTCGATTAAAAAGTTATAATGCTTATGACAATCAGAAAAGATTTGGTCTTCTTCTTCTTTTCGTGTCCATCTTGTTACAAATGTTGACCTCGCTGTCATCGTCCGTCCTGAAAAGGATGCAAGCTTCCGATGACAATCAGTGGAAGCCATCACTTGTCACACTAGATGATGATGGTAGCAGAATTAGCTCAGTATACTTCCAGTTTCCAGCCCCGCGACTTGGATGTCTCTGCTCCTCCATCTCCCTCAAGCAGGGTGGAAACAGCACATGAACTGAGTCACTACAACATCAGAGGAGGCAGAGACTCAGTTCATGACCTGCATCCCACGGTTCACCTGCGCCTGAAATGACAAAGCCACCCACCTTGGAGGAGCGATGGTCCTAACGTCAATGGCAACGCTGCCTCCCAGAGTACTTGCAATGCTTTTCAAAGCTCTAGGACAACCTTTTGGTTTCCCTGGAACAATTTGTCCAGATCTTGCTGTACTCTGCAAACCAAAGGCCAAACCAGTGAGACATGGTGCGTGAGCATCCTGATGTTGTTCTGCCTAAAGTAAATTAAAAGTTAATGAATATCCTTGTTATTGTTCATTATTGTTCAGTTGCATAACATTATGCACTAACCCAAATGTTGAAGGAATGTTCTTGCCCGTTCATCTGCTTTACAGTTGTCCATAGACATCATGGGGCTCGACAGCGTAGATTTCCAGTCATTTGGAGGGGTCTGATCCAAGACATTTTTCCACTGGAGTCTATCTGTGGTGTTTGGGAGCATGTTAAATAACATGGACGTTCTTCAATATGGAGGTGAATCCATATTAACCCTAGGTCCAAAAACAACCTGCAGAGTTTCCCTGGTAACAACAACAACCCTTGCCACTGGAAGCCTGGCTAAATTATTTTCTTCTTTCATTCATAAAGGTCACATGTAGGCCAGGAGAAGCAGCCGTGAAAATAAAATATCTCGTTTCATTGTGTAACATTGTCAAAGCAGGCCGCAAGGAAAAGTGGCATTTTCTCCACTAGAAATATTATACTTTCAGATTTCTGTGTGTATTGGCAGCACACTAATCTGTACATTATATCATTTGATATTAAAGAATGCATTCTCCTGCTATGTGTATATATATATATATATACATATACATATATATATATATACGCACACATATATATATGTGTATATTATATACACACAGATACATATTAATTATACATTTATAAAATTGTGAAAATGACAAACATATTTTAAATTATGTTGTTGTGCCAAATGCATATACTGGAGAGGTTGTAAGATATACTGTAGGTTCCATCCTAACACTGAAATAACTTGCCGCGTCCATGAGTAGAGTAGATTGCATCCTTATCATCAGGATTTCCGCCAGGGATAGTGTGGGATGGAATTCTTGCCTCCAGTCCAAACTTGCAGTGTCCCTGACCCATTTTCCTAGGGCAGTGTTAACTACATGCTCAAGGCTACATGAAAAATAAACCACTGCAGCAGCATTTAATTAAGTGACATTAATAACAGGGCTGAGCAATATCTGACGAAAATGGAATCTGATGTTCTCCTGTGAAACATGATCACATGTGCAATGTGGTAATATGAAAAGAATGCACCAGAAGATAAAATCCTACATATCTTTTTAAACCATTTTTCTCTCCTTGTGAAACTGTGTAAATGTCGATCCAATGCAGACATTTGGCTCTGATCTTGCCCACACCCTGCAGGTTATGTGTAAAACCAACAGGACAGTTGCCAAAAATTGTTGGAACTCATTGTCAGGGTTTTCTTATGTTCCTTTAAGATCTGTGTGTCTCGACTCAAAACAGGTGGGTCTTGAAAGGAAGCTCCAGGTCACCTTACAAACGTTCAGCTCCACAAATCAATTTGTGTCTCCTTTCATTGCAAAGAGATGGTGCTGTGGAGAAGATAACAGTTTCATCCATAGAGAAGTTCACGGATTGTTTTGATAACCCCAGAACAATCGTGTGGTCAAAGACTACATTTTAGAATTACAGAATAAACAAGACACATCTTTAGAAGTGTACGTAACCACGACTGGAACATGCAAATCCATATTTATGTTCATTGTTAGTGGAGGTAACGAAGGGCTAAATTGGAGTGTTTCTCTCGCCTTCGCCTGAACTCCCACCTCCCCTCCCCCACCCACAATCACCACCAAACAAAGATCAAGGCGTGAGATGAATCTTCAACATACACAGCATGTGGGGGCTGTCGAGTATGGCTGCCCAGCCTGCAGCTGTTTGTCCTTTCACCCTTTTTTTTATTTTTAGTGTGTTAAAAGTTTTTGTTTTGGAGGTTTAGTCTTTTTATGTGGGGGGTGGGGGGCGGAAGGGGAAAGGGGCAAACTGTATTTCTCAGTCCCTACCTGGTCGGAGATGCGGCTTTCCTCCGAGCCGCATCTTCGCCCCTTCCTCACGGATCGGCGTTTCCTGTCAGGACCGGCCAGAACCTCAGCTTCGGTGACGGCGCAGCGCTGAAGCACCATCGCAGAGTGGGCGATGCCTTACCCGGGTTGCTGTGTGGTAAGCTCTGGAGTGCTGAGACCGCCGACTCCAACATCGTGGAGCTGTGGTTACGGAGCGTCTAGCGTCTGGGTTTAAACATCGCGGAGCCTGGGATCTCTCGCCGAGATCGCCAGTGTTGGAGCTCCGCCCAACGCGGCCTGTGGGTTTTGGGAGCCGTGGTCTCCGGTAGGAAGCGGCCGTTTCAGAACCCCAAGCTGCTGAGTGTGTTCCTCCGTTCTGACGCCGGAGCTCCATCATTCCGGTGAGAGGGCATGAAGCATCGGGCTGCCGTAGCGACGACTTCGGAGGCCTTAATAGGCTCGACCATGGGTGAACAAGAGGAAGTGGACTGGACTTTGTTGCCTTCCCTCACAGTGGGAACCAATGTGAGGGGATGTTTTTATGTTTTATGTTAAATTCGTTAATGTTGTGTTTTATTTTTATTGGTGTGCTGCAAATGGCAAGTCAAATTTCACTACACCAATTGGTGTGTGTGACAATAAATGTCCTTTGTCCTTTATTTTATTGAATTCTTCATGTAACAATCCAAAATTGCACATATCAAAGAGGACCTTATTATTTCTCAGTCTTTCTTAGACTCGTTAATTCCACCTGGTTCCTCCGTCAGTTGCCGATGCCCAGGGTTGTTTACACTGGTCAATAGGGCAAAGCCTTTGGAATGTGATTGGAAATCACCCAGGAGAAGCCCATTTGGTCAGGGATGACGTGCAAACTCCACACAGGCAGCACTAAAGGTCAGGATTGAACCTGGTTCATTGAAGCTACAAGACAAGCAAGAAGGATTGGTGGAAAAGACAAGGAGAAAGAGTTCTCATTGGGTGTCCACATCCATCCAGGATGTTCAGGAAACAAGCAACCTACACCCCAGTGGGAGAAATGTTGAAATGCTTGCAATTTAGCATAGTCCAGTGGATCTTTATCCAATGCTGCATGAGGTTCAATGACTTCACATGACAGGTCAAGGTCAGTGAACTCACCTTCATCTGCTACTTCCTGCACCATTGCCCTCCCACACATATCCAACGCAGCCCAGCCCATCACTCACCCACCCACCCACCAACAATCTCCAAAAACACTCAATATTATTTCCTATTTCCAGTATTAATGCCACACACATTGCTGTGAGGTTGTCAGACACTTCTCACAATGAGTTGCTCACCATAAGAGTCACATCAATCAGGTGTATTGCACAACATTCACTGGTACATTTCCTTCTCCTTGATGCCACAGTCAGAGGCAATTGGCACCACTTTCATTGAGCAAATGATCCTGGGCTTTATTATTGAAACATCCATTGCCGAGACCATTCAAGATCATGGGATCATTCCCAATCAAATTTCCCTGTATCCCACAATTTACACCACGAGACACTGTGTACAAGATAAAAGCACGCACACCTTACTTTATATCTTTTCCCTTATTACATTCTCTTTACAGTTCACCACCAAGTACATCATTGACATGCCTAGTGGGAGCAATATAATGGTAATCATATGAAGGTGTGTTCTCAGTCAATTCGACATTCATCCATTCATCCATTCAAATTAGATACTGCAGAATTAGGAAAAACTGTATAGTCAGATCCATAAGCATGGAGAAACCAGAAATGAATGATCTGCAGCCAGTGGAAGTGATATTGTACAGGGGTTCTTTCAAAAAAACAGCTGAAAAAACATATGCCCCAGTTAAGCCCTGCACCCTAACTTGCCAACTATCAAGGATGTCAAGAACTGAATACCGACAAAGACTCTGATATGCATAATCATGGAAAAACTCAAAAAAAGAATTATAAACTATTATAAACTAAATTATTTTAAGAAGTCAAAAGTAATTTAGCAATTTTTGAATATTAAACAAAATGCAAGTGATACGTCCTATACAAACTACAAAAGACATATGGTCTCCCGTGTCCAATAGGAGGGAATGAAAGGCAATGATACCTCCATCGATAGAGAGGGTTAAGGAGACAGACAGTGGAACTATTAATACGAAACTGCAGGAGGTAGTAAATATCTCCAGTCTACCCTGAAGGAGGCAGATGCATAAATGTTTGTCATTTGCCAATCACAGGCATTGGCAATGTAGTCTCTACCTTGCTTCAAGCAGCTGGAAGATTTCATCAAAGACATCTTTACTAAAGTTCAGATATCTCACACATTACAACTCATTGAGGTTTAAGTAGCCTATTTAAAAGGGCATAGATTGGTGCAGCAGGTAGTACCACCGTCTCACAGCGTTAGAGACCCAGGTCTGATACTAACCTGCCTGTGCAGAGTGTGCACATTCTCCCTGTGACTGCATGGGTTTTCTTCCCAAAGACATGCGGGTTTGGAGGTTAATCGAGTTCAAGTTCAAGTTCAAGTGAGTTTATTGTCATGTGTCCCTGTATAGGACAATGAAATTCTTGCTTTGCTTAAGCACACAGAAAATAGTAGGCATTTACTACAAAACAGATAAATGTGTCCATATACCATGATATAAATATATACACACATGAATAAATAAACTGGTAGTGCAAATAAAAGAAAGTGGTTGCTAATAATCAGAGTTTTGTCCGAGCCAGGTTTAATAGCCTGATGGCTGAGGGGAAGTAGCTATTCCTGAACCTGGTTGTTGCAGTCTTCAGGCTCCTGTACCTTCTACCTGAAGGTAGCAGGGAGATGAGTGTGTGGCCAGGATGGTGTGGGTCTTTGATGATACTGCCAGCCTTTTTGAGGCAGCGACTGCGATAAATCCCCTCGATGGAAGGAAGGTCAGAGCCGATGATGGACTGGGCAATGTTTACTACTTTTTGTAGTCTTTTCCTCTCCAGGGCGCTCAAATTGCCGAACCAAGCCACGATGCAACCGGTCAGCATGCTCTCGACTGTGCACCTGTAGAAGTTAGAGAGAGAATCGGCCTCTGTAAATTGCCCCTATTGTTAGGGTGTGGATGCAAAAGTGAGATACTATAGAACTAGTATGAACAGGTGATCAATGATCAATCAATCAGTCGATCAATCAACTTTCTATGTGGATGTGACTGTCCAGTGACAACACTCTCTCCTCTTCCCTCCTCATCAGCTCTGTGTGATTGTGCACCCTCTTCCCAACATGTAGTACTCTAAGGAGATTGACAATTATGCAATGTGTCTGGAGGAAAATAAGTTGAGCAGAAAGATTGAAACCAGAAGAGGGTTGGACTTGGCATAGGACTGCTGTAGATGTCAGCTGTTTGAAATAACACAATAAACACAAACCATTATGCAATTACTGACAACCAGAATAAATTAATCAATGTCTAACTTCTCATTGATAATCCCTTTAAATTACCTTATTATGGGAGTTCACCGTACTACTTAAAATGAGTTCAGCCACGCAAGGTTTGAAAATGAAATGTGCTGGAGCACTGACTTGCATCTGACAAATGTCATGATCTGCTTTCCCTGCACCCAGTGGATATTAACTTTGTGTACTGATACCTTGATTGAAAGGCACGGAGAAGCAGGTACAGGCATTTAGATCCCATGTTATTCCTCATGGGAAACCGAAGCATCAAATGAATAGCAATAGCACCTGACCCTCCACTTAACACCAACGCCTGGCCCAACATTTTTGGGCAAACATAAGTTAGTTATAAACATTAGTTATAATTGTGTGCACTAGACACAGTAGTTTGAGGTAAAAACCTTGGTAAAAGTAAAAACAAACACGATCACAGCGGCAATCTCTAGCAACGTTACAACGTGGGACTTCATCCCGCCATTGAGGAGATCTCGTGCACGGCGCTCAAATTCAGGATGGTCACAAGGATGGATCATTCTTGTCTTGTTTACTGTATTTTCTTAATCATGTGAATTATTCACATGTTTTCTTTGCGCATTTCTGAGTTTATTCCATAAAGATGAGTGTTCTCATAACAAGATGCCATTCAGTCTGAAATATCACTTTATTCTGGAATTCCTGTCCATCTAGTCCATGCATGAAATCAAGTGTACAGAGACCAAAGTGGATTCTAAATCAGGCACCCAATTGCCAAGTAAGCCCCAGGCTAACAGAAGCCTCTTTAATTGTTTCCACACTACGCCCACATTCAACATTTATTTGGCTTATTAACTTTAAGTAAGAACTTTGCAGAATATCAAACTTGCTTTGGAGATAATCAATGAATAAGAATTGCAAAGAACTTACCTGCAGACAAAAAGTACCTCAATAATTTAATACATTTTCATTGGTTTCTCTCTACCTTATTGATCAAACTTTTCAAATTTCTCTCAGTCAGTTGAGGGATGCAGATTTGTGTAATCTCTTTCCATCATCTGAACATCCTTCTGACCATCAAACAGTTGGGTGAAACTTTTCCTTCTTGATTCTATTGAATCTAACCTTATCCATCAATCTGCTGCTAGACAGTCACCAGTTCCATCTTTTCTACCCACTTTCTGCACTGTTCTTTCTCATGCTCCTTTGTCAGGATCTATCCTTGACCTTTCTCGATTTCTCATCCGGTGTCATAACTCTGCGGATTCCATTTGATAGTGCGGTTTAGAAAGCTCTTTAATGACTATATACCGGTGGAAATGCTTTATCCAAATAATTTGGGGCTCTGGCTCCTGGAAAGCATAAAGACAGGAATAAATTGCATTGAGGTAAGAAGACATTGGAGTCACTAGCAATGATATAATGGTATTCACGAGGATCTTTAACCTGTCTCTATCTCTTGCAACGGTCCCCAAGTGCCTGAAGCCGGTGCCGAAAAAGTTAAAATTCACCAACCTGAACGACTACCGCCCGGTTGCCCTAACTCCAATCCCAATGAAGTGCTTGGAAAGGCTGGTCCTCTCCCACATCAAATCCAGCATCCCTGCCTCACTAGACTCTCATCAATTTGCATACAGGGCAAATAGATCGACAGAGGATGCCATCTCTCTGGCTCTTCACACTGTCCTGACTCACCTGGATAGACAGGGCACGTATGTGAGGATGCTCTTCATTGACTATAGCTCTGCATTCAATACGGTCATCCCCACCAAGCTCACCACCAAACTCCACCAGCTAGGCCTCAGCTCGCCGATATGCGACTGGATCCTGAATTTTCTGACGGAGCGACCGCAGGCAGTGAGACTGGGCCCACACCTGTCCTCCACTATCACCCTGAGCACCGGCACACCACAGGGCTGTGTACTAAGCCCCATGCTCTACTCCCTCTTCACTCACGACTGTGTTCCTGCATTCGACACCAACACCATTGTCAAGTTCGCAGATGACACAACAGTGATTGGGCTGATCACCAACGGTGATGAAACAAAATACAGAGAGCAGGAGCAGAACCTGGCGGACAACTTGTCACAGGTAACAACTTGTCACTAAACACCTCCAAGACCAAGGAGCTGATTATCAACTTCAGAAGGACACATAATGGGGAATACGCTCCAATCGCCATCAACGGGGAGGTTTTGGAGAGAGTGTCCAGCTTTAAGTTTCTGGGCACACACATTTTGGAGGACCTCACATGGTCCACCAACACCGCCGCGCTGGTCAGGAAGGCACAGCAACGACTGTTCTTCCTAAGAACATTGAAAAAGACTGGTCTGCCCCAACAGCTGCTGACAACCTTCTACCGCTGCACCACAGAGAGCATATTAACGCATGGCATCTCTGTGTGGTATCTCAGCTGCATGGAGGCAGAGAGGAAAGCTCTTCAGCGCATCGTCCACAGAGCGCAGAGGATTATTGGGACGCAGCTACCAGCCTTGGAGGGCATCTACCACACACGGTGCCTCAGGAAGGCCGTCAGCATCCATAAAGACGCCTCACACCCTTGTAATGGACTGTTCGAACTCCTATCTTCCGACAGACGTTACAAGGCCTTCTACGCCCGCACCTCCAGACTCAGTAACAGCTTCATCCCCAGAGCTATAGCTGCTCTGAACCGGCCCTGCTGAGTGCCCCCCACCCCCATGAACTGTCTCCCTCGAATGGTCACGTCGCACATCGACCCGGCACAGACACATTTGCACTTTATACTGTTTTGACTGTTTTACTGTTTTACTCTTCTTTTTATAAACCATGTTCTTGGGGTATCTAAATCTAAATTTTATTAATTGTTAAGTTATGATATCGGATGGAAGCTGCATACCCAAATCTCGTTGGCAATAAAAGATATTATTATTATTATTATTATTATTATTATTATTATTATTATTATTATTATTATTATTATTATTATTATTATTATTATTATTATTATTATTATTATTACTTTCTCACTGATCTCTCTATAAACATTTGTTATTAAACTCCATTTTCCATTGTAGCATAGAACAGAGGGCGGTTGGTTTGTGTGACAGCACAAGAGCAGTCTTCTGTCCCAAATGTCCATGCCCATCATAATGCTGTTAAATTCATCACCTCTGCCTGATCCATATCCCTCTATCCCCTGCCTATCCATGCACCTCAGAAAAAGCCTGTTAAATGCCACCATTGTATCCGCCTCCACCATACCCCAGGCAGCATGTTCCAGGCATCCACCACCCTCTGTGCAAAAAAAACTGTCTAGCAGTTCCATCACTTCTCATCCCTCTGAAATTGAAGACTTTAACCTCTGCAATTTTTCAGCTTTTAATTTAAAAAATGGGAGATAAAAGGTTCACGAACAAAAAACGGCGCGGCGTTCCATTACTGAAACCTTTCTTGTTGCTCTATCTTCATGTTTCATTGAAGTTGCTCCGTTAGAATGATCTGAAGAAATGACGTGAATGAACATCAATCTTGAGCATCATCAACAGAGGAAACTTACTATGTATATCAAGGCTGAATATTCAACCTTGTGTTCATTCTCATTGACAACCTTCCCATGGGAACTGCTCCATTCAAGACTGCAAGAAATTGCAGCAAATTGTGGACGCAGCCCAGACCATCACACAAACCAACCTCCCTTCCATTGACTCCATTTATACCTCACGTTGCCTCGGCAAGGCCAGCAGCACAATCAAGAATGAGGTGCACCCTGGCCACTCCCTCTTCGCCCCTCTCCCATTAGGCAAAAGGTATAGAAGTGTGAAAACGCAAACCTCTAGATTCAGGGAAAATTTCTTTCCAGCTGTTATCAGGCCACTGAATAATCCTATCGTAACCAGAGAGCCGTCCTGAACTACTATCTACCTCATTGGTGACCCTCGGACTATCATTGATCGGACTTCACTGCCTTTACTTTGCACTAAACGTTATTCCTTTATCATGTATCTACACACTGCAAATGGATCAATTGTAATAATGTATTGTCTTTCTGCTGACTGGTTAGCACGCAGCAAAAGCTTTTCACTGTACCTTGGTACACGTGACAATAAACTAAACTAAACTGAACTTGAGTTGCCAGCCAGTCCACGCAGAACTGCCATTGTAGCCAGGACTGGTGGAGGCTATTTATTTTCATTTGGGTGGACTGCCAAAGACTATGATGGAAGACCACCAGCATCAATGGACCTTGAGTGGCTGACAGGCACCTGTGGCATCTCACTCAGATCATGGAATGTAAGCAGATACATGGGCTGGAAGCAGTTGTTTTGAGTATGGCTGTCTTGAAGTCAAAGTGCTGCAGTTGAGGTCAAAGTGTGGTCTTTAGTGAACATCTGGCTTTGGTGAGGAGAGTGAGCAGCATTAAAGTAGGGAAGACAAGGTAAGGTGGTTCCATTTCTTTCAATCCAATGGTTACTAGAGGGGTAATAATGGCAGTCAGTGGAGTGATTGGCTTCTCCTGTGAGATGTGGCAGATCAACGAGGTCAAGTGTCCCTGACTACCATGTTTAGAGTTTAGTTTAGACATGCAGCATGGACACAAGCCCTTCAGACCACCAAATCCACACCAACTCTCCACCATCCATTTCATATGAGTTCTATATTATCCCACTGGCACCCACTCCCTACACTCTAAGGGCAATTTTTACAGTCCAATTAATGTACAAGCCCGCACGTCTTTGGGATGTGGAAGGAAAATCGAGCACCCAGGGAAAACACACTCAGTCAGAGGGTGAACGTGCAAACGCCACACAGACAGCACCCAAGATCAGGATCGAAGCTGGGTCTCTGGCGCCATGAGGCAGCAGCTCTACCACTGTGTTGCCTGATGTCTGCAGGAAGTGTACCCAGCTACTCTTGGTCAACATGGATCAATGAGGAGCTTACAGGAGGCAGGAGGTGTTATGTTGGGAACCTCAAGAGGAGGATCTCTCCAATGGCGACTGCCAGAAGAGGAAGGCGGATTGTGCAGGAGTTTACTTTGGCTATTCCCCTCTCAAGCAGGCACACTGCCTTGGATAATGTTGTGGAGGATTGGCCCCTCAGCAACAGCAGTAGTCAGATCAGCGGTACCACCACTGGCCCTCTAGTACAACAAGGAGGGATGAAGTATCGGCCAGCAGTCTCTCTAGACATGGAGAAGAAGACTGATGAGATCCAGCGGAGGAAAGCTAGGGAGTTAGAGCAAAGCAGGACCACACTGGAGTTGCACGTTCAGTGTTGATCAATCAATCAATCAATCAATATTTATTACATGTCATTTGAACCTCAATGAGGCTCAAACGAAACTCCGTTTCCACAGCCATACAAGCAAAAACAATTTCCTACAGACATACGCACAATTCAATTTACAAAAACATCCATCACAGTGGACCCACTGTGATGGAAGGCAAAGTCTTTTCTCTCCCCTGTTCTCATTTCTCTCCCGATGTCGAAGCCCCAGGCGGGCGATGATAAGTCCTTCGGCAATTTTTAGACCGCGCGGGGCGATGTACGGCCCCGCTCCCAGTCTAAATGTCACGAAGTTGGAGCCCCCGGCGGGCGCTGGAATGTCCCACGGCCATGAAGCCGCGCCGGGCGATGTACGGCCCCGCTCCGGGTGGTTCCAACCCCGCGACACGGGCTAGAGAAGTCGCGTTGCGGGAGCTCCGGAAAGCAGTCTCTCCACCCGGACCCGCGAGCTCCCGATGTCCCAGTCCACCGGACCTGCGGCTGCAGCTGGAGCCTCCGAGCTACGTGGTCGGGCCGCAGCATCGAGCCACCACCGCTCCCCACGCTCCGATGCCGGCCAGCCCCACGATGGTGAGTCCGCAGCTCCGCAGGCTCCGTGACTGGAGCCACCAGGTCGTTCAGGCTGGAGGCCGCTCCACGGTGATCTCTGTTCCACATAGTCATGAGGCAAAAAATAGGAAGAAAGTACAGTTGAATGTGTTGCTAAAGAGGTCGGTGTAGGAGGGAAAGCTTCCAATGCCTGGGTCATTACATTGACTGGATGGTCAGAGCACATATTGTGGGCTAGCGGGCATGTTCCTGTGCTATACTGTTCCATATTCTATGGGAATCGGTGGTGGGATGTGAGATGCTTACATTACAAGGGAGGGGAGCACCATCAAGCTCCACAATGGCAATGTGATTCCCCAGACCAGGCAGGCAAGGAGTTGGGCATTTCCTGTCGCTGCCTTCAATGTTTCAGAGCCATAACCACTTTGCTCACTGACAGCAACAGCACACTCCATACTTTCTCCTTTCTCCTTCTGTAGGTGGCACACTGCTTCCAGCTAAGGGTTAGCAAAGCTCTGACTGGGGTAGCCTGGGTGTCCCATGGCTTTACCTGAGACTCGATAGAAGCAGCAACCAGTTCCACATGAAATGCGGTGGGAGATTGGAGATTGACTCCCCTGTGCTTCTTCACATCTCCCGTACATTTACAGGCAACTGAGAAACGCACCGAGGATTTCCACGTCATCCACAACAGCCTCCTCTTACAGTAGTTGACGTCCAACTCATGCAGGCCAGGTTGAAGTCATTCTCTGTGGCACAATGGCATCCCTATCCCTCTGATTTAACTAAAACCAACTAGTTCCATTCAAATAGGAAAGATTTTGAGATATGGACCACATGCAGGCAAATGGGCTAGCCCAGAATGCCAACAGTGGGCTGTTGGGCTGAAGGGCCTGTTTCAACATTTTATAGCTCTATCATTCAAGATCTAGCTAAAGTGTTTACTGAGTACTATGCTTACATATCTGTTGTGTAAGTAAGAATTTCATTGTTCGGTTTCAAGACATATGTCAATAAACACAAGGTTGACTTGACTTTCTCCATATCACAGTCCCACCAATCTGGCCTGTTCCGTTTCAGCATGCTAATGACTGAGTTGCTGCTTGGTGCTCTAAGACACAATGACCAATTGTCTCCTTCCTTCTGTAGATGAGAGTGTAGAAGACTGGGCGGTTGATATGTCTTTGACGTGCCTTGAGAAGACCACGTGATTGCACTTTAAGGGTATATTCTTAGCGCAGTGATGGCGTTTGAGGGTTTGATAGCGGTCTATACAGCTGTAAGCCATGGTCTGAGCACGACAACAAAGAGAGACTTCAGTCTAGTCTCTGTGAATGAATAGAATGCCATTGTTTAGATCTAGGACATCAGATTGGAATGTTCTGGCCTTCTAGTAACCAGGGCCACGAAGCAGACAAGCATCTCTGCGCTCTTCCTATATCCATTTCTTCACACTCTGTTGATCAGTAACCAGGCAGCACTAGAGGCCAGTGTCCATGGTATTGAAGGCTTGCATTCATGCGATGCAGTCTCTCCAGATAACAGTCTCGGCAGACCTCCTGCCAGCCTTCTCAGACGCCTGCACTTTTGGCAGAGAGGAGACAGAATAAAGCTAACTGGGCAACTGTAGCCAGCAGCAAAATGGAGACACAAGAGATTGCAGATGCTGGAGTCGTAAGCAAAATGCAAAATGTTGGAGTAAACCTACGAGTCAGGCAGCATCTGCGGAGGGAATGGACAGCCAACGTTTTGGGTCAGACCATTCTTCAGACTGGCTGACCCGTTGAGTTCCTCCAGCACTTTGTGTTTAGCTGCTACTGGCAATCTGGGCTGGGTCTGACTCAGCACTCAGCTACCATAAGGCAGGGTCACTGTTAATTTCAGCCGCTCCAAAGTTTAACGACCTTCCATTAGCACCCCAGAGGAGGAGCCAGATGAAAGATAGGGCTCAGAATATCACACAGTGGATCCAAGGAAGAAACTTTATTTTAGAAACATTACCAGGATAATAAAAGTAAGTAAGTAAGTACTCAGGATGACAAAAGTAAAATAATCAGTGGGCTTCAAAGCTAAATATGCAACAGATTTTGTGAGGACAGATGTGGGAACAATTTAAATTGTGGGGTATTCATCGCAGGCTGGAGAAGGGACCTAAATAAGGAACTGAATAGAGCTGCACTGATGCATTGAGAAAGCTGTAAAGAAGTAAATAAGCCGGCTACCTGGAACAAATCAGGCAGCACGGTGCCACAGCTGGTAGAGCTGCTGCCTCACAACACCTGAGACCCAGGATTGACCCTGGCCTCGGGTGCAGTCCATCAGGAGTTTGCACGTTCTCCCTGTTATCACGTAGGTTAATGGGCCTCTGTAAATCACCCTCGGTCTGTAGAGAGTGGATGCAAACGTGGATAGTATAGAACAATTGTCAATGGTTGATCACTGGTTGGCGTGGACTTAGTGGGCCAATGGGCCTGTTTCTCTGCTGTAATTTTCATTTCAATTCAATGTATTTCAATTCAAATTTCCTAACATCAATCATCAATTGCCAATCATCTGATGGAAAACAACGATGGTGTTGTTTAGTAATACATCACAAGGCCAATTGAGAGTCCCAAACTGTGCAGTCAGCTTCTAGTAGACACAGCAACTCACTAAGGTATTATATTCTCAAGCAGAGGATCCTCAAACAAGGAGATGTCGACCAATGTCTCTGATGCCCCATTAACACATCTTACTGATGGAGTTCCTTCTCCATTTATCTTCCAAATAGTGGAATTGCAGCTTCTTTTAAAATGGATGAGTGTAGAGTGTAGAGCGTACCGGCATGGTAGAGTCACGATGGAGCTGCTGCCTTACAGTGCCAGAGACCTGGATTCAATACTGACTACGGGTGCTTGTACCTTCTCCCCATGACCTGTGTGGGTTTTCTCCGAGATCTTCGGTTTCCTCCCACACTCCAAAGACGTACAGGTTTGTAGGTTAATTGGCATTGGTAATAATGTAAATTGTATAGTAAATTGTAGTTAAATAGCTGGTAATAATGTAAATTGTTCCTAGTGCAAAACTTTTCCAAGGCTAGTGTAAGTGTGCAGGGTTCGCTGGTCGGTGCGGACTCGGTGGGCCAAAGGGCCTGTTTCCGCGGTGTATCTCTAAACTAAATTAAACTAAACTAGAGTATTGGGTACAATACAATTAATATGCTGAAAATTGGATTATAGGCTTATTGGTAGGAACATAGTTAGAAAGGTTGAAGTATTCTTTGCATGAAAATATTCACTGCAAAATCTAATGACCATAATCAGAAGGAAGGAAATGATACAAGGAAAGGAACCTGTTCAATGGTTTCTTGACCTGTAAAGCTGCAGTAGATGTTGGACCTGAATCGAGCAGCACACAAGGACCATCGCAGAGCTCACTGGTCAGTTCCTCAAGCAAGATGGTTTATTGAAGACCATAACAGTATATATTGGGAAACATTCTGAGAGAACCCAAAGTGTTTCAAAGATTCACATCACCCACAAACTCTTATATTATGCGTTTCAATGGTTACTGACGGATTTTACATTTTTGAATTAATTTATCAATGTTATCTTTGTAATCATTCATACTTGTTTTCTCCCTCTTCGGGTAACCTTCACCTTTCTGTTTCATTAAACAATAGACAATAGGTGCAGGAGTAGGCCATTCGGCCCTTCGATCCAGCACCGCCATTCAATGTGATCATGGCTGATCATCCACATTCAGTAACCCGTTCCTGCCTTCTCACCATATTCCCTGACTCTGCTATCTTCAAGATCTCTATCTAACTCTCTCTTGAAAGCATCCAGAGAATTGGCTTCCACTGCCTTCTGGGGGAGAGAATTCCACAGATACACAAAGACGTTTTTCCTCATCTCCGTTCTAAATGGCTTACCCCTTATTCTTAAACTGTGGCCCTTGTTTCTGGACTCCCCCAACAGGGAACATGTTTCCTGCCTCTAGCGTGTCCAATCCCTTAATAATTTTATATGTTTCAATAGGATTGCCTCTCATCCTTCTAAATTCCAGAATATACAAGCCCAGCTGCTCCATTCTATCAACATATGACAGTCCCGCCATCCCGGGAATTAACCTTGTGAACCTACGCTGAACTCCCTCAATAGCAAAATGTCCTTCCTCAAATTTGGAGACCAAAACTGCACACAATACTCCAGATGTGTCTCACTAGGGCCCTATTTGCTCCCATACTCAAATCCTCTTGTTATGAAGACCAACATGCATCAGCTTTCTTCACTGCCTGCTGTACCTGTATGCTTATTTTCAGTGAGTGATGAACAAGGACCCCAGATCTCATTATACTTCCCCTTTTCCCAATTTGACACCATTAAGATAATAATCTGCCTTCCTGTTTTTTTGCCACCAAAGTGGATAACCTCACATTTATCCACATTAAACTGCATCTGCCACGCATCTGTTCACTCACCCAACCTGTCCAAGTCACCCTGCATTCTCATAGCATCCTCTTCACAGTTCACACTGCCACTGAGCTTTGTGTCATCTGCAAATTTGCTGATATTACTTTGAATCCCTTCATCTAAATCGTTGATGTATATTGTAAATAGCTGTGGTCCCAGCATTGAGCCTTGCGGTACCCCACTAGTCCCTGCCTGCCTTTCTGAAAGGGACCCGTTAATCCCTACTCTTTGTTTCCGGTCTGCCAACCAATTTTCTATCCATGTCGGCACTCTACCCCTAATACCATGTGCTCTAATTTTGCCCACTAATCTCCTACCTAGGACCTTATCAAATGCTTTCTGAAAGCCCAGGTACACTACATCCACTGGCTCTCCATTGTCCATTTTCCTCGTTACATCCCCAAAAAATTCCAGAAGATTAGTCAAGCATGATTTCCCCTTTGTAAATCCATGCTGACTCGGACTGATCCTGTTACTGCTATCCAAATGTGCCGCTATAATTGACTCCAGCATCTTCCCCACCACCGAAGTCAGACTAACTGGTCTATAATTCCTTGTTTTCTCTCTCCCGCCTTTCTTAAAAAGTGGGATAACATTAGCTACCCTCCAATCCACAGGAACTGATCCTGAATCAATAGAACATTGGAAAATGATCACCAATGCGTCCACAAATTCTAGAGCCAGTTCCTTAATTACCCTGGGATTTATCAGCCTTCAGTCCCATTAGTCTACCCAACACCATTTCCTGCCAAATGTGAATTTCCTTCAGTTCCTCTGTCATCCTAGATCCTCTGGCCACTAGTACATCAGGGAAATGGTTTGTGTCTTCCTTAGTGAAGATCGATCCAAAGTACCTGTTTAATGAAGACGGATCCAAAGTACCTGTTTCCTCGTAACTAATTAAAAAAAAACATCCTCCTATGTGTCTGACAAATGGGCACAATAAAGACTGCTTCTTATCTCATGATTAGTTCTGCTGCCCTTAGCCTGGCTTACAACCTGGTTTTCTCTTTATCCAGCTAGCTATTCTGGTAGTCTAAATATCTCCTAAATCTATCTATTGCTTCTCATAAAAATATAGAAACATGGATAATAGGTGCAGGAGGAGGCCATTCGGCCCTTCGAGCCAGCACCACCATTCATTGCGATCATGGCTGATCGTCCTCAATCAATAACCCGTGCCTGCCTTCTCCCCATATCCCTTGATTCTACTAGACCCTAGAACTCTATCTAACTCCCTCTTAAATCCATCCAGTGACTTGGCCTCCACTGCCCTCTGTGGCAGAGAATTCCACAAATTAACAACTCTCTGGGTGAAAACGTTATTTCTCACCTCAGTCTTAAATGGCCTCCCCTTTGTTCTAAGACTGTGGCCCCTGGTTCTGGATGCCCAACATTGGGAACATTTTTCCTGCATCTAGCTTGCCAGTCCTTTTATAATTTTATATGCTTCTATAAGATTCCCCCTCATCCTTCTAAACTCCAGTGAATACAAGCCTAGTCTTTTCAATCATTCCTCATATGACAGTCCCGCCATCCCAGGGATCAATCTCGTGAACCTACGCTGCACTGCCTCAATCACAATCTCCTGACATGACCTCTAAATCACCTTCTCTATGTTGGCCTCTTTTCCAATTATGTTTTCCCAGTATGTATGTTCTTGGGTTATACATATTACAAACCTATATTATTTTCTGATAATAAAGGAGGAAAGAAGTGGGGAATGTGGAGGAGCTGCTGTGGTGGATGTTTATGTCAAATGTTTATATAGTTGTGTGTCTTGTTGCTTTTTTGGTATGACTGTATGGCAAACCAAATTCCTCACATGTTGCAAAACATACTTGGCTAATAAATTAAGGTTATGATTAAGATGATTATGATGATTATAATTCCCAGCATTTCCTACATCAATGGTTTTCAACAGAGTTCTAAAAGCTAACAGAAACAGCAATTATCAAACCTCAGGTAGTCCTTGCTTCCACCCTCTTTCCCCTCCCCTCCCCACCTCTCCCACAGCCCACTGTCTCCGCCTCTTCCCTTCTTCTTCCGCCCGCCCCCCCCCCCACCCCCACATCAGTCTGAAGAAGGGTCTCGACCCAAAACGTCCGTCACCTATTCCTTCGCTCCATAGATGCTGCCTCACCCGCTGAGTTTTTCCCGCATTTTTGTCGACCTTCGATTTTCCAGCATCTGCAATTCCTTCTTAAACAATTATCAAACCTCTGTCCTTTTATGTGAATAAGGACGTTACTGTGGTTTTCACTTCTACATGAAAAGCTAGACTGCATCGTAGTTAATGAACCACTTGGCACCATTGTTCCTCATGTTTGAAAGTAAATGTGGCAGGCAATTTGTCCAGGACTCACTCAAAATGCAATGAGATAACTGCGCAGTTAATCTGTTTTAGAGCTGCTGATGGAAGGATGACTCTTTGCCAGCAAAATAAATCGAGTAATCAAAGAGATCATTTGTACCAGGCATTCTGCAACACACATGTGCATCAAGCAGATGGCAAAACCTGATAGACAAACATGATGTCTTCTTCACTTCTCCTGTTTTAAGGAGTCATCAACTCCCTAAACTGGATGAAAGAAAAGCTCTGGAGTTCTCAGAATCCCATTTCGACTACTGAAAGACGGAATTCCTGTACAACCATTGAGCCTCTGTAACAAGTTATCAGCATTTGAGTGGAGAGAGATGAAACACAGAAACAGGCCCAGAGACATCCAGTCCAAAGGAAGGGTCTCGGCCCAAACCGTTGACTGTTCATTCCCTTCATAAATGCTGCCTGACCCACTGAGCTCCTCCAGAGCACCTGGAGGAAACCCACGTGGTCACAGGGAAAAAGTACAAGCTCCTCCAGCAGTCTGTTTCTTTGCAACAGAAACAGGTCAATTAGCATTCTGAGTCCACAACAAGCATCAAACATCTATTTATATACTCATCCTATCCAAGCCCATTTTTTTATCCCCACATTCCCATCAACTCCTCAGACCTGACACTCATCGACATTAGGGTCAAGTTACAGTGGCAAATGAATCTACCAAACCGCACATTCTTGCAATTTCTCCAGAGCACCTCGAGGAAACCCACGTGGCCACAGGGAAAAAGTACAAACTCCAGACAAAAGCAACAACAGAAAATAGGAGCAAGGGTAATGCCTTCAATATGATCATGGCTAATCCATGCTGGCTACAACTCCCCTTCTGTGCCAGTTCCCCACGACCCTAAATTCCCCGATCATTCAAATAGTTATCCATCTCCACCTTAAATATACCTACTGATGCAGCTTCCATCTCCCCTCAGAATTCTAGAGATTCAGTACCCAACCAACCAGGAGCACAGCCAACATCAGCAAAACACCTGCAGTGCTAAGGCAAACACCACCAGTGGGTACAATATCAACTGGATAAGTTCCACGTTCTTGCCACAGTGAGTGAAAACGCTTTCTGTTGAATTCTCAGCTGATTCACATGCACAGATAACTATCATGTCAGTGCGATCAATTCCTTTCACTTCAATCCACATGAAGCCTCTTTTTATGATGCCCCATTTTTCTGCTGCCTAGGGCTATTCATTAACACAGTTGGCCCAGCCCTCTTATTCAGGGTTATCTTTCAAAGAAACATTTTCTGCCAGCAAAAAACAAAGTGCTGGAGGAAAGCAGCGGGTCAGGCAACATCTGTGGAGGGAATGGATAGGCAACGTTTCGGGTCAGGATCCTTCTTCAGTCTGTCAGCCCTGACTTGGATGGTCATATCTTTCTGCAACTTCTTATCACATCGAGTATATACTGTAAGTTATTCTCTCCAGTAACTCCATTTTATTCTGGCAACTGCAATCCTTGTTGTACGGGCAACTTTACACTTGTTCTTTCAACATCATTTGTTTTGAACTTGTTGAACTTGTGTCTATTATCCTTGTTCCTTACTTTTGTTCTCATCTCCTATTTCAATAGTTGCTTTAAGATCAAGGTTGTCTTTACCGGATTCCACCAGCCTCCGTGACGGTCCTGATATTGATCCCAATTGTGTTCCATTGGAGCTCATTCCAACAGCCCATTTCCCACTTATGTTGTACAACCCATCCCGAACATTGGCTTCGGCCAGTTAGCATGTAATGTGGACAGCAATCCCCAAATTATTATCATCTCTGATTTTACTTCATTTTGTTGCTGATTTCTAAGATTCCCTTTATTACACCGAGGGCAGAGGAATCAAGAACTAGGTTTACTGTGAGAGAGGCAAGATTTAATATCAACCTACTTGTTCTGTCAGGTGGTGGGTATATGGAACGAGATGCCAGAGGAGGCAGTTGAGGCTGGAACCATAACAACGTTTGATCAGGTACATGATATGAAAGGTTGAGATTGATATGAGCCAAACGCGGGCAAATGAGATTAGCATAGATGGTCGGCATAGATAAGTTAGGCCAAAGGGCATGTTTCCGAGCTGTATGACTCTATGACTACATTGTTCCCAGGAGCTTCACAAGGGGCTGTCCCACTTGGGCGACCTAATTGGCGAGTTTAGAAGAGTTTGAAAAAATGACATGTTGAAGACCTTCGACTATGTAGAAGACCTCCTTCCACCTCCTTCGACTATGTTGAAGACCAGCTTCGACTAGCTACGACTAGCTACGCCTAACTTCGGGAAAATTGGACACCGATTAGTGGAGAGTGAAGATGACCTCCTTTGATCTCCTTCGACCTCCCTTCAACCTCCCTTCGACTATGATGAAGACTATCTATGACTACCTTCGACTACCTTCGATTACCTACAACTAACATGCCGACCTACTACGACCCACTACGACTAAACCTACGAGTAAAAAAAGTATCGATTTTTTCCATGGCGACCTTTTTTTAGTCGTTGGCATTTTTTAACATATTGAAAAAAACGTTGCGACCTTGCTGAGGCCTCAAGTACGCGGGGACTACTCTCGAGCATGAAGGAGAGTTACGAAGACCTCCTATGACCTCGTGTCGACCATGCTGCGAGTATGAGTCGAGGGCAAACTCGCCAGAACTCGTGGATTAGGTTGCCCAAGTGGGACAGCCCCATCACTTGCATTGGACATAACATGGATCACACAACTGGACACTTTCCCCTTCCATTCCAAATGCCCCAAAACTTGCATCAAGATGATATTTACAATTGCACCTGACAGATCAGCCATCTTTCTGGATTCTCAGTTGTGGAGAATGCTACATCCCCTAATTATCAAATATGATATGATTACAGCCTTCCTAATATGTTCTTCCTCTTTGAGTTTGTTCCAGGTCCTTGTCGTAATTGTGAGTATTGTCCGCCCCTTCACCTGCATTTTGTATCCTGATAGGTAGTCAGCTCCTGCTGCCTAATGGACAGAACACAACCTCCCACACTGCTCCCCTCTGCCCACAGTCCCTCCCTTGTCAGGTTCTACTCATCACCTTCTTTCTGATCATCCGCAGCCCTTTGTTGCCTCCACTTATCTCATCCCAGCCATTGTTGTTGTCTGCACCCATCCTTACCTCACCTAACCCCACCGCTCCTTCAACCACCTCACCTGGATCCACCCATCTCTTGCCAACTCCTGCCTCACCCCTACCCGTCACCTTTTTACACTAGCTATCTCCGCTACACTCTCTCAGTCCCAACGCAGGGCCTCGAGCCAGAACGTCGACTAACCCTTTGCCATCACAGATGGTGCCTGGCCAACTGGGCTCCTCCTGCAGTTCGTTTTTTTGCTCAGGATTTCAGCATCTGCAGTCTCTTGTGTCTCCAGGATCCCCTTATCCTGCTGACAAACACTCGCCTGCTCCCCTTTCCCATGCCTGGTGCTTCTTCAGCTGTATCAAGTTCAAGTTCAAGTTCAAGTTAGTTTATTGTCATGTGTCCCTGTATAGGACAATGAAATTCTTGCTTTGCTTAAGCACACAGAAAATAGTAGGCATTTACTACAAAACAGATAAATGTGTCCATATACCATGATATAAATATATACACACATGAATAAATAAACTGATAGTGCAAATAACAGAAAGTGGTTGGTAATAATCAGAGTTTTGTCCGAGCCAGGTTTAATAGCCTGATGGCTGAGGGGAAGTAACTATTCCTGAACCTGGTTGTTGCAGTCTTCAGGCTCCTGTACCTTCTACCTGAAGGTAGCAGGGAGATGAGTGTGTGGCCAGGATGGTGTGGGTCTTTCATGATACTGCCAGCCTTTTTGAGGCAGCGACTGCGATAGATCCCCTCGATGGAAGGAAGGTCAGAGCCGATGATGGACTGGGCAGTGTTTACTACTTTTTGTAGTCTTTTCCTTTCCAGGGCGCTCAAATTGCCGAACCAAGCCACGATGCAACCGGTCAGCATGCTCTCGACTGTGCACCTGTAGAAGTTAGAGAGAGTCTTCCTTGACAATCCGACTCTCCGTAATCTTCTCAGGAAGTAGAGGCGCTGATGTGCTTTTTTGATGATTGCATTAGTGTTCTCGGACCAGGAAAGATCTTCAGAGATGTGCACGCCCAGGAATTTGAAGCTCTTGACCCTTTCAACCATCGACCCGTTGATATAAATGGGGCTGTGGGTCCCCCTCCTACTCCTTCCAAAGTCCACAATCAGTTCCTTGGTTTTGCTGGTGTTGAGGGCCAGGTTATTGCGCTGGCACCATATGGACAGTTGCTCGATCTCTCTTCTGTACTCTGACTCATCCCCATCAGTGATACGCCCCACAATAGTGGTGTCGTCAGCGAACTTGATGATGGAGTTCGCACTGTGGTTCGCTACGCAGTCATGGGTATAGAGTGAGTACAGCAGGGGGCTGAGCACGCAGCCTTGAGGTGCTCCCGTGCTGATTGTTATTGAGGCTGACACATTTCCACCAATACGAACAGACTGTGGTCTGTGGACGAGGAAGTCGAGGATCCAGTTGCAGAGGGATGCGCAGAGACCCAGTTCTGCGAGTTTGGTAACCAGTTTGGAGGGGATGATTGTGTTAAATGCCGAGCTGTAATCAATGAATAACAGCCTGACATATGAGTTTTTGTTGTCCAAGTGGTCCAGTGCGGAGTGGAGGGCCAGCGAGATCGCATCCACCGTTGATCTGTTGTGGCGGTACGCGAACTGCAGTGGGTCCAGGTTTTTGTCGATGTAGGAGTTGATTTGCTCCATGATCAACCTCTCAAAGCACTTCATCACCACCGGCGTTAGTGCCACTGGTCGATAGTCATTGAGGCATGTCACCTTACTCTTCTTGGGCACCGGTATAATTGATGCCCTTTTAAAGCAGGTGGGGACCTCAGACCTCAGAAGTGAGAGATTGAAAATGTCCGTAAAAACTCCCGCCAGTTGGTCCGCACAGGTTTTTAGAACACGGCCGGGTATACCATCAAGACCAGGTGCTTTTCGGGGGTTCACCCCTCTGAAGGATTTCCTGACATCGGCCTCTGTGACTGAGACTGAAATGCCATCGCAGCGAATGGGGGATCGGGAAGGCACATCAGTATTCTCCCTGTCAAAGCGTGCGTAAAATGCATTGAGCTCGTCAGGGAGTGATGTTACACCGGCATTCGAGCTGCCTCCTGGTTTTGCCTTGTAGGAGGTGATTGCATTCAGACCCTGCCACAGCTGCCGAACATCTGTCTCGTCCTCCAGTTTGGAGCAGAAGTCCCTTTTGGCCTTTCTGATGGCCTTACCAAGGTCGTATCTGGTCTTCATGTAGGCCACTGTATCATCGGAGGTGAATGCCCTGTGTCTGGACTTCAGGAGAGTGCGGATCTCAAAGTTCATCCAAGGTTTCTGATTGGGAAACACTCGGAAGGTTTTTGTAGGGATGCAGTCCTCCACACATTTCTTTATGAAGTCTGTAACGACTGTGGCGTATTCGTTCAAGTCCGTTGCCGAGTCCTTGAACATTGCCCAGTCTACAGACTCCAAACAGTCCTGGAGTTGTTCTTCTGCCCCTCCCGACCAGCTCTGTGCTGTCCTCACTTCTGGGGGTGCGCTCTTTAATTGCTGCTTGTAGGCAGGAAGAAGCAGCACCGCGGTATGGTCGGATTTACCGAAGTGAGGGCGAGGGATAGAACGATAGGCATTCTTGATGGTGGTGTAGCAGTGGTCGAGGGTGTTTGGTCCTCTGGTGCAGCAGGAGACATGTTGGTGGAAGTTGGGGAGTGATTTCTTGAGGTTCGCCTTATTGAAGTCCCCAGCAATGGTGGTAAATGCCTCGGGGTAAGACGTCTGGTGTTTGTTGACCACGGCCTGCAGCTCCTCCAGTGCCAGATGGACGTCTGCCTGGGGTGGGATGTAGACCGCGGTCAGGATAACGGAGGTGAATTCTCTCGGGAGGTAGAAGGGACGGCACTCTGGACAGTCATACAGCTCCTTATAGAGGTAGAGTTTGGATGAAACACTGAACCTGGGCCTCTCTGCCATCTTAAAGAATGTAAATGATCTCACATCATTATTTACAGAAGAACAGTGGTGCCAGACAATATTTATCTTGCAATCAATGTGGCTCTGATGGGTTAACAAAGATTATTCAATCTCAAACCTCTTTTCAACCTGTAACATAACCATTGTTTTTCTTCCACTTTCACTTTCTGTTTTCATGTTGGATTTCCAGACACTGCTTTCCTTTTACTTTAACTACAACGTTGCCTGATCACAATCTCATTGTTCTTTCTGGAATCTTGCAGTTGGAATACTGTATCTGTTTATTGTCTCCTTGAACAATGGCTTCAAAGAAGATACTGATGCCGGGTTAAAGGTTAGCTCCCAGTTTAAGGCATTCGAGTTAACAAAATAGACCAGAACTCTTGTATTTTGACTGCCCGTTTACGGTATGGACTGTGAACTATCACGATAATGTGCTTCCATTGAAGGCTATTAAGCCAGATTTCAGAAGCCGGTTAAAATGCCACTGTACATTTATGTTTTGCACAAGCTACCGATATCAAGTTTCCCTGCTTTCAAGAACTATAGATTTAAGAGACATTTGACTGAGCTTTGCAAACTATTTGTGTTTGTTTTGCCAGTTTGTGTCAGAGACAAATGTAAGGTGGATCAGGGCTCCAAGTCTCCAAGTATATCATATGCGGGTTATGTTTATTTTTCAGATTTAGAGATACAGCACGGAAACAGTCCCATCAACCCACCGAGTCCGCACCGACCAGCGATTCCCACACATTAACACTTACCTACACACACTGGAGCAATTTACAATTTTACCAAAGCCAATCAGCCAACAAACCTGTACATCTTTGGAGTGTGGGAGGAAACCGGAGAAAACCCATGCAGGTCACGGGGAGAACGTACAAATTCCATACGGACGATGCCCGTAGTCAGGATCGAACCGGGGACTCTGAGAGGAGGTTCCAGCCTCCTCTTTATGGGGCCTGGGCCTGAGGGAGTTGGGCACAAACCCACCTGCTGTGGGTGCTGCAACCTTGGGTTTGGCTTCTCCTGCAAGGAAGTGGAGGAAGCATGTTGAAGTCACTTCAACCTCACTCCCATGCTACATGCATGTTACCTTCTGTTGGAGGTGACTAGTCACCACTCTATGTAGAGATATCAAAAAATGACCTAAAAATGTCAAGGATGTGGCTATCCATTCCTTTTGCCTCTGCACCTCAAATATGCATGGTATAATACATATTTCAACGGTTTTGTGAACCACAATTATTGCTTTTGGACTACCATCCCTTCAAGGATCACATGATACAACCAACTACTCTCTGTATAATGAATGTTCCAGAGGTAGTGAGTGAGCGGGACATCAGTTAGTGAGTGAGGGGGACATCAGGGTGAAGTGAGGGACACTGAACAATACTGAACAAAGATGATGGTTGGATGCCCTGCAGCAGCCTGGGGTTCACCAGAGGTTAGGGTGCCGCTCCATAAAGCTGAACGCTTGGACCAAACTCTGGAAGTTTGGAAATGGCGTTAAATCTGGCGACTGGAAAAATAATTTCACTGTTAGGGGCTGCACGGTGGCACAGTGGTAGAGTTGCTGCCTTGCAGCACCAGAGACCCGAGATCGATCCTGTCTAAAGGGAGTTTGTACTTTCTTCCTGTGGCCGCGTGGGATTATCCCGGGTACTCCAGTTTCCTCCCAGACTCCAAAGAAGCGTGGTTTGCAGGTTAATTTGGCTTTGGTAAGAAATTGTAAATTGTCCCTAGTGTGTAGGATGGTGGTCAGTGAGGACTCAGTGGGCCATAGCACCTGTTTCCGCTCTGTATCTCCCAAACTAAAAAAACTAGAAACTAAAGCATGGTTTGCTCGTTGTAACCATTGTATTGTAACGTCCTTGTCTTTAATATGAGTATTTTTCTGCCTGCTATATTCACCATTTAGTGCCAGTTTTGTACCGCACTGCAGTAATTTCCGTGTTGGCAGTGTCCACTGGAGGCTGGATTTCGACAATCCCACATGCAATTCGTCAGCCAAGCTCACAAATGCACTAACAGTCTCTACAGTCTGTAAATAAGAGTACAGTTTAGTCAAGTCAAGTCAAGTTTATTTGTCACATACACATACGAGATGTGCAGTGAAATGAAAGTGGCGATGCTCGTGGACTTTGTGCAAAAAAACAAACAACCAAACAACCAAACAAACTATAAACACAATCATAAACACACATATTCTTTTACATAATAAATAATGGAAGGAAAAACGTTCAGTAGAGTTAGTCCCTGGTGAGATAGGCGTTAACAGTCCGAATGGTCTCTGGGAAGAAACTCCTTCTCAACCTCTCCATTCTCACCGCATGGCAACGGAGACGTTTGCCTGACCGTAGCAGCTGGAACAGTCCATTGCAGGGGTGGAAGGGGTCTCTCATGAGTCTGCTTCATGACCAATAACAACTGGTGCAACCCTGGAAATATCAAGATGCTTTCCCGTTCCTGCTCGCCGGACCTGGAGCACCTGACGATCTCATGCCGCCCATTCTACCTTCCCCGGGAGTTCGGCTCAGTGATCGTCACAGCCGTCTACATTCCACCGCATGCGGACACCGACGTGGCACTATCGGCCCTACATGATGTGCTATGTTGACATCAAAACAAGTACCCGGATGTGACAAGTTGAGTTTGTTAACGTGTTCAAATACATTTCACTGTGAGTTATTTACAAAGTAGGGAGAGCAAATGATTTATTTGCCCAGCCCATAAATGAGTGACCCATCCTCTCCTGATTCACCATGGTCAGAACAATGAACACCACCGTGCAAGAACTATTACACACTCAGATACCAAAGTACATCCAGGTCCTTCAGCTCGAACTTTGAAGCTTAAAGCAATGCAAGAGCTTTGCAACACAGAGTGTCCAAACAGTGTTGAAAGCTCAGAGACCGGGGTAACAACGTCACTGGGCTGTTGGCCCCTCAAGGCAACAGCTCAGTTGATCTGAAGATCCGTGTTTCTCAGAAATGACTGTTTGGAACTAGCTCAGAGGCTTTTAAAAAAAACATTTCAAAAGAACTAAATGTTTGAAATTTCCATTATGCCATGTGACATTTCTTGGTCAAGAAAGCAGCCTTTGTTGGGAAAGGATTCCACCTGCCCAGTAGGATTTTCCTCTTTGAAAGCTGTGCCATTGCATGTGAGGCAGGCCCAGTTGCTGAGTCACGTATTGACTTGCCAAATTCTGTCTGGATAGACTGATATCAACTGTTTGCTGGACCCCTGGTAGGTGAATCACTCACATTGAGAAGATCATGACAGGAAGGTTAGTTTAGGAAATCCATGCTGTTGTAGGAATCTAAAGCCTTTAGTATCTAGAAGTGCCCATGTTCCTCCAGGTCTGCCTTATGGATGCTGGTGGAGATGCCAGAGGGAGATTATGACGCCATTGGCCCATTAGTGACAATGATGTCCATGTGTAAGAGAGAACTGCAGATGCTGGAAAAATCGAAGGTAGACAAAAATGCTGGAGAAACTCAGCGGGTGAGGCAGCATCTATGGAGAGAAGGAATTGACGACGTTTCTGGCCAAGACTTATTTTCATTGTCCTCACCCTACCTCTGGTTCTCTACTGCTGTAGATATTAGGGTCTTAGATGCTGTAGTTGTAACTTCTTACCTCTACACACCTGTAATGCTCTAAGGACCACAAGTTACAAGTATGGCTTGGCCCTAAGGCAGCAACTGTCAATCCCCAAAAACATTCTGTGTCTAGAAAGAGGTGGTCCTCCCTCTATAACAGCCCTAATCACTCATTAGTTTTGGTTGAGGAACATAAAACTTGTGAGTTTGTGTTCAGGTTTTTTTTGCAACCCCTGTAAATATGTGCCTACCTCTTCTGATTCTGGTACTGTGATCCAACTGATAGAAGAACAAAATCCTTCTCTGTAAAGGGATTCAGCCAGGCCTTTCTCATGCTCATTGATTGGCTTCACTGCAAGGGCAACATGCTGGCATGCAGAAGTTGTTACTCCACCGCCCCAATTCATGCAAACATCTGCTTGTCATTTATGGGGTAATATGACAATAATGATTGATCTAACAGAGTCAAGGAGGCATAGTCATAGGCCACGGACAGAAGCCCTTCTCCATGCCAACCAAGATACCCCATCTACGCTAGTCCCACAAGCCCGCGTTTGGCCCATGTACCGGTCCAAATCAATCAATCAATCTATCTATCTATCTATCTATCTATCTATCTATCTATCTATCTATCTATCTATCTATCTCTATGACTATATCTATTCTATTCTATATTACATAACTAAAGCTCTCATTTTGTTATCTTCCGGTTTATGCGGTCTTTCTATTTGCGCAAAAACGGTTTGCGATAGCTCTACGATTTTTCACCAGTTCACTCACCGTTCTCTTATGCTGCGATTGCACCAAGTTTCGTAAAAGTTCGTGAGGTTTACAAAATCGTAAAAATCGCGCGTGCACAGATCGATCTCTTCTCCTGCCATTCAGCGACGCGCGGATTAGTCTCTTCCCCAGTCACTCACAGGAACAGTCCGCCCCTTCCTGCGCCATCACGTCTTTATTTGAGCTGAGGATGGCCGGCGGAGGTTTCCAATCTAAACCAATTTTCGGAGGGACCCCAAGCATCCCAGCCCCAAGCAGCCCAGCATCAAGCAACCCAGCATTAATCAGCCCAGCGTTGGTGACCAAGCCCAGCCTGGAGTCGGAGATGTCGCCGATGTCGCCAAACGGAAAGTGGAGACTCTGATCCCGGCGGAGGAGAACGACCAGCGACCAGCGCCCGCTGTGAATCCCCATTGCACCGCCAATTCCAGCCACTACCCCTCTGGTCTCCCTCACTGGCTCCTCCCCCATGATATCCCCCTCTCACCCATAGCTCTTCCCCGTCTTTTGTCCAAGCCCACTCCACCCCCTTCCCCCCCCGCCCACATACCCCTCTCCCCCCACAACTCCCCCCCCCCCGCCCACATACCCCTCTCCCCCCACAACTCCCCCCCGCCCACACCCCCCTCCCCCACAACTCCCCCTCCCCTGCCCACACACCCCTCTCCCCCCACAACTCCCCCTCCCCTGCCCACACACCCCCCTTCCCCCACGACACCCCCCCCCACACCCAGTCACATGGGAGGCCTGGTCCCCCACCCCCCTCATTGGGGAATGGGTTGCGTTGTGGGACCAGGCCTCCCGTGTGACTAGGACCCAACGGGTCCCACTTAGTCTAGTGTGTTATAAATTTGTTACACTACCTGCCTCAACTACCTCCTCTGGCTGCTTGTTCCAAATACTGTACCCACCACCACGCCTCAGGTTCCTATTAAATCTTTCCCCTCTCACCTTAAACCTGTGTCCTCTGGTTCTTTATTCCCCTACTCTGGGTAAAAGTTTCTATGCATTCACCCTATTTATTTCTTTAATGATTTTATAAGATCACCCTTCGGCCTCCAGTGCTACAAGGAATAAAGTCCTAGCCCGCCCAACCTCTCCCTACAGCTCAGCCCCTCGAGTCCTGGCAACATTCTTGTGAATCTAACTCTGCTGAGTGGCTTCTTTGACATTTAGGTCTTTCCAGCTTAATGACACCTGTCCTATAGCAAGGCGACTAAAACTGAACATAATGAATCTTGATCCCAATGGCCTTGCAATGTACAATGTCACCACTACAGCTTTCCTTGGATACACTCACTGCCTTTTTGGATGCCTGAATGCGACGCCGATGGACAACTGCAGGATAAACAATGACCAGTGATCGTGGAAGTAGTATCTTCCCAACTTTCTGTCTAAGTTATGTTGGAAAAGCAGCTGAACTCGACATAACATTTTCCATTGGATCTCCAAATGCATTCTTTAAAATAATTCCGTTTTGTTCAGCGGAAGGGGAATTCAACATATTTGTAGTGTGTGCTGTCAGCTTGTCAATAAAGCCCTAAATCTGAACAACAGAGAAAAGAAGATGCTCTTTTCATTAGAAAGATGGTTGACAACTGTGACTGTTTCAAAGTATGCTGGTTGTTTACTGAGAGTGAGCTTAAATGTATTGTTTTCTCTGCTATATTTTTCTCTCCTAATTATTTCATTCCTACTCCAGTGGAGTCACAAGTGTTGTTGAGGTAGACTGGCTTGACTGCCAATTCTATGCTCAAGATTATCCTCTGATATTTCCACTTTCCGAATGCATGGATCTGAACAATGTGCAGTTCTGTACAACATCTCTTCATTTGTGTTACAGCCCAAACTAAACTCTTGTGCAGTGTGTAAATCAGGAAAGATATTGAATGATCGTTTCCAGATTCCAGGTCAGGCTAAAGAAGGGTCCTGTCATTACCTGCCCATTCCCTCTATAGATGTTTCTTGACCTGCTGATCTCCTTCATCACCTTGAGTGTCGAGCACCTGCAGTTCCTTGTGTCCACAGTGAAAGATGTTCTCCTCACTCTCTTTACGCCAATGTTACTAACACACCAGATGCTGCTTGACTCACTGAGTTCTTCAGGCAGTTTTTTTCACTCAAGATTCCAGCAGCTATTCTACAGTGTCTGCTGTCTCTGTGCCAGAAACATAATTTAGATTGGGTTCAGTAACACACTCTGAAATTACAATGGTAGCATCTGTACTGGTGATCATAAATGCACTGGATTTTCTTGAAGATCTTTCTAATTCACTAAAACAGTGTAGGGAAATCATTCCATCTTCCTTATCCAATCTGGCTTACTATGTGATTGCAGACCCACCAACATGGATGTCTTCAACAAGGTCTGGGATGATATTTAATTCAGGGGTCATGTGCAGATGGGCTGTAAATGAAGGTTTTCCCAGTTAAGCTTGCATCCTACAAATGAATAAGTTTTAAGAACTAAATAAAGCAGATAGAGTCAGGTAAGATCCTACCTGACCTAGACATTGACCATTGTGGCTTGCAGAAACCCTGGTATAAAGTACCACAGGAAATTAAACTCCAAGCTGTTGCTTTGCAGAGGAGATTTTTTATTTAAAATAAGCAAATGGGTAAGATTATACCTTGGAGAAGCTAAGTTGAAATCAGGGAAGGAGAATGCAGCATTAGATGCCTAAACATCTGGCATCTGCCGCACATCTGTATTCTAAAGCTCAGTGTGATGATGTTATTCGAGATGCCAGCTCCATTAAGAGGGCCTGAAATCACAAATAGTAGAATGCAACAGTGCACTGTGCAATGAAAGGACCATTGATAACATGAATAAAAATGAAACTTTTGTGTGAACAAGCCATATATCTTAGTAGACTGGACCATAAAATCATCCAATTAATGCAATCAATAAAGCCATATAACTCAGAATGCAATGTCTAAAATTTATGGCGATTTAATCAGACCTCAAATTGTACGCTGCATTCTGTCTGGCCACAATGTAAGACATTCACAAACTGATGTCTGGACAGAAAACAACCGTGAGGTAATAGTGTCAGGGGTGGAAGTCAGGGGAATGATTGGAGGAACTTTGAAGATCAAAAACTACAGACGCTGAAAATCCGGCACAAAAACAGAAAATGCTGTAAATACTCAGCAGGTCAGGCAGCATCTGTGGAAAGAGAAATAACATTTTATGGTCAAAAACCCTTCTTCGAAGGTTGTCAAAGGGGATGGCTCTTCACATCTTTGACCTGAAATGACAACTCTGTTTCTCTTTCCAGATGCTTCCTGTTATACTGATTGTTTGCAGTTCCTGTTTATTTTTTTTTGTTTACAGACAAACTGAATTTATTTCCCTAGAGTTTTATGAAACAATTTAATGAAAGATAGTTAAGTAAATGGACAAAATAAACCCAGCATGTATTTTTATTTGAATGATGGAAAATGACATAGGGGACGAAAACACCAATGGAGACCACGCAAAATGTGTATTGGCTGTTCTTTGTTCACATCTCCCACACATTCAGTCCACTGAGGTCCATGGGACTGACAGACGAGGGATGAATGCAGCTTCTCATGATACACTCAAGCACATTTAGCACTCATGAAAAAAAGATGTTTCAATTTTGAATTAAGTGCCGAAAGGTACTTTCGCTAATAGAGAATGATTGATGTGCAGAATTAGCCTCCAAAATGGGATAGTAGACATAAGAGTGTTGATGTAATGGAAGTCCTTCCTTTTTGTGAAATCCATGAGGCATTACATGACAGTGAAAGACACAAAATGCTGGCTAACTTATAGGTCAGGCAGCATCCCTGGAGATCATGGATGGGTGACGTTTCGGGTCCCAGTCTCACATATAAATTATTTTCAATGTCATTGATCCGTGTTCTCCAATAATGCTGCCTGATCCACTGTGTCTTTCCCTGGTATATCAGTATCGGCAGCTGCTTGTTTCTTTATGTGCATAATTAAATGCTCTGGACAAGGAGGTTGTGATAAAATCTTACTTTGCCACATATGCACATCTGCAATCAGCTACCAGTGCATTGCAATGGTGTATTGCAAACTGGCAGATGTTAAAGAGTTTCCCTGTCTCAACCTAGAATGAGTTTGATAGAGGTGAAAGATCGTGTTAACATTGACTGTGCAGGCAATGCATTGCCAGCTGCATCCATAGCTTGCAGGTGGCAATAAATATATTGCACTGCACTGTTCCTCCACCAATCTGGACCAACACATCCAGCTGGAAAATAAATAATATGTTTAAACGCTGCACCTCATCTGTAGTTGCCCTGAAACTGCATGACTGTATTTGAATGCTCTGTAAAGGAACCATGCCTGTATAGACCATCAGGTTGTGTTTAACATTCTGATACTAAATGAAATTACAATGTGTGGAAGTTACAAGGGTGAAGCAGGCTGAAACAATCTCTATCCTGAGCAGGACCATTAATGTCTATGATTAACTAGACATGTGAAATCAATACCACTTTGCCTGTCCTGCACACATCCGGAAATAAGCACAAAGGCAAATTACGTTGGACTATATGCCAACTTTATCCGCAGTTACCTTTAATTTGTATCAAGGAAAGGTGATCCGTATTGCCTGCCCTATATATTAGGCGTTGGAACAGTGTAGTAGCTCTATTTGTCCTGGCTTATGGTTATGTTTCCTGCCTTTGAATATTTTTGCTCAAAGGTGGGTGATTATAAATGTTTCTAAAATCATTCAGAAATGTACCATTTATCGTGCCCATTAGTGCTGATGTAAATATTCCTGCCCAGTTAAAATAGATTAATGAACATTGATGAAAAGTTAGCAAAACATGTTTTACTCCTCCTGTAGGCCTGTAAAAAGACGTATGTTGCTCAAGATCTGACATTGGCATTATGTCACCAAGGGTACAATACTTAATGCCCCTGTCCCACTTAGAAAACCTGAACGGAAACCTCTGGAGACTTTGCGCCCCGCCCAAGGTTTCCGTGCGGTTCCCGGAGGTTGCAGGTGGTTGCCCAAGGTTGCAGGTAGTGGAAGCAGTTAGGGAGAGTGACAAAAACCTCCGGGAACCGCACGGAAACCTTGGGTGGGGCACAAAGTCTCCAGAGGTTTCCGTTCAGGTTTCCTAAGTGGGACAGGGGCATAACAGTTCTTCCTAAACCCAAGAACACAACTGCATTGAAGAAAGAGGGCAATAGGTGCAAGGAATTGCATCAACTATAAGTTCCTTTGAAGGTTACACACAGATGTGACATATCTCCACTTCTTTATCAGTGCTGGATCAGAATCTATGACCTTGTTACCGTAGAACATAGAGTCATAGTCAAAGAGTCATATAGTGTGGAAACAGACCTTTGGGCCAACTTGTCCAAGGCAACTATGAAGCCCCATCTACACTTGTCCCAACTGCCCACCTTTGACCCATAAACCTTTCCTATCCATGTACCTGTCCAAATATATTTTAAATGTTTTTATAGTACCTGCCTCAACTACCTCCTTCGACAGCTCGTTCCATATACCCACCACCATCTGTGTGAAAATGTTCCCATAAGACTTATTTTAGACATCATTCCTTTCTCACCTTAAACCTATGTTGTCTGGTTCTTGATTCCCCTACTTTAAAAGACTTTGTGCATTCACCCTATTAATTCCTCTCACAATTTTATACACCATTGTAAGACCATTTCTCAGCCTCCTGCACTCCTAGCCTGCCCAACCTCTCCCGACAGCTCAGGCCCTCAGGTCCTGGCAATGTCCTCATAAATCTTCTCTGCACTCTTTCCAGCTTAAATGACACATTCTTTCCAGATTAATAGCATGGTGGCAATAATGTAGTGATTCAAAAAGGGCAATTAGAAAGCACAATAATGGGGATCTCACGTATCAATACATTTTTTAATATATTATTTAAATTATTTATACATTTTACTATTCTATCCCACATTGTTGCAATGATACTGAATCAATTTATGTCTGATATTGAAACAAATCTACACGGTTCTTTCATGCTGTTTTATTCCTTTGACCATTAGATCTGGATTCTTGTTAGAAGCCATTGAAAATCTTAATAAAAAGTATTGCTGTGTGGAACAATGCATACAAAAGCTAATTCTGAAAACAAGTTAGAAATCACACAAAGTTCAATCTGCATTCATAATCATATGCACCAGGTCTTTGATTTACACTCTCTGGATGACATACAACTCAGGGGAAAACCAGAATTTTTCATTTTTTATTAAGCCATTTCTCACTATGATTGCATACTAAATTGCTGGATTAAGGGACATTTATACTGCCTCATTCTTGCTTAAGAGCTGATAAAAATTATCATTATAGTTATACTGAGGAATGATGACTCTCCCTTCATAATGGAACTGCTGTCAGAAATTGTATATTTCAGAATCATATCCTTTATTATGATTTCCATAACTCCCTGTCAATATGCTTAAAGTATATCATGAAAATATGGGTGGAAACATATATGTGAAGCCTCTGTCCTGAATACAAACTGACTGGTAAAATGAATAGTTGTTATTAGAGGTGGGGAGAGGTCTCAATGTATTGTGATACTATGGGAGAATTTGCATCATTCACAGGGCTGCTTGATTTTCTCGTCAACAAGCCAAAAGATCACATAGCCTGAACTTCACCCTCATGGTGTGAGATTTGCTGGACTTCAGTTTGCAGGTTATTGGACTGAACAGTCAGCAAGCCTCAAGTGGCCTTTCAAATTGTATGTTGATTTTCTGCTTGAGTGAAGGCCAATATTTCATTGAACTACAGTTCATTATTGCTGTCCTTGGGAGTGGCTGTGTCGAAGGCCAGGTTTACTTGATTATTCAAAAGCCACCCGGAGATTTGCTTTGTCTGGCAGATATGCCAGGCAGGTTTCGTAGACCATTCTGTGACTAGCAAACAACCAACAAAGAGATCAGAAGCTAAATGGCCCAGAATTAGGGAAGGGTTACTTTTCCCACACAATCTCCCACACTCAATCATATCAACTACATGAAACGAGACAGTCCACTCTTTGCATATTTTGCTCATTTGCAATGAAAATTCAATTATGCCAATAGATTCCAGCTTCTTGGATATACTGTATGTTTTCGATTTAAAGCAGTCTACTGTCTGCTAAATTTGCTTGACATAGGCAAATCTCCAGACAGCTTTTGAATAATCTAGTAATTCTGGCCTTTGACGCAGCCACTTCCAATGGCAGAAATAATGAAATCCACTACAAAGAGAATTTGGCAAGCACTCAACTAACCCTCACCTTGGTTATTCTGATGGCTTTACTTTGGGCATTAGATTGCCTTCACAATCCTGATATGGACATGCTGCAGGATGGAAACACATCGTAGATTCTTACTATCTTGCAGCCCATCTGTGCAAATGAATGAGGCAGATCCACAAACAGAAAATACTGCATTGAAGGTAGTAACTAATGATGGTGTCTGGTACAGCAAGGTTTCTAAAATCACACCACATGTACGCTCATTTTTTAAGGGCTCTTTTATACACTTGTATCAACAACATTCACCTCCAGTGCTGGCTGGCCTTGCACACTATCCACCACAATGCATACATGGGAGGATGTGAACAAGAAGATGCAGGTATGTTGCAATTGTGAGAGACTGCAGGATGTCCTTGCTTCAAAGGCCCCAGAGTAATAACTGATCCACAAACCATCCACAATAATGATGCTAAAGAACCACTGTCTCAAAATTCCCTGGTTTCCATGTAAATTAAGATCTATTGGAATGAACTTTAATCCTACAGAGCTGTTTGTAACCAAACTTTATTTGCTACTGACTTCATGGTGGAGCTTGGTCTTGCAAAACCCTTGTTCACTATTGTGTGTGTGCAGCTGCTGAATTTATTCACATTAGCCATTGTCTCTTGTAGCTGTTTGAAACATTCCCAATGCTATACTTGCTTTGAAAGCCAGTCCTTGAAAGTTCAGGCTGCAGGTTCCTCCTCCCAGCTGCTCCCGATCCTCTGCTGTGTCTCCTGAAGTTTCAGCAAATGGAATTGACCTCTCCGAATAACTGCATCCGAGTTGCAACCAAAGATCAAATGGAGTGAGTAGCACAGGCAGACCATGGGTTACAAAAGGGTTCAGTTACTGTGAACTGTTTGTAACCCAAACTGCTGGTAAGTCGGAAGTAAACAAAAGAGTGCATGGGAGAGAACCATTGAAACAGCGGTGAGTGAGGAACGAGCAAGCATAGGGAGAGTGGCCTCCAGCCGGCCACGCTGGCTCAGTGAATTAGCGAGTGAATCTGCTCTGCATTCCCATCTCTGCACGGCTCCAACCGGCCCCCTATTGTACGGCTTTGCAGTGAGGTGTGGTCAATGTGGAGAGAAAGCACACAGAAATATCCCGATCCAACTTGGCAGAAGATGCCTTCATCCCCACAGCAGCCGTCAAATCTATCCTCAACAATCCTTACGCTCATATGTATGTAGAGGGCTGTCCAAAAGTCAGGCAGTCGCAACCTGGTAAGGACCTGTATTGTTCATTATTGGACCAGCATGCCCAAATTCAGAAACTGCCCAAGCCTTCAGAAAATCCTATAGAGATTCCAGCCCACAAACAGATCATTCCAACGATCAATCAATCTTTATCAGACTTTATTCCCCCACTCTTTTGCCCATTTCACCCCAAATCCCACCACCATAAGCAACTGGACATAACAGCCTTAATTATCCTACTCTGTAGCCCTTTAAATATTAACCCAATAATCCATCCATCCAAAGACATCTTCTATGTCGGGAGGACATTAAAATGTACTTGGAAAGAAGAGGTTGGTTTAGAACTGATTGACCAAGGAACCAGGACAACCCAGCTTCCCAGACTCTTCCCTGGGGGATTTTAAATCCCGGCACCTGTCAGCACCATGGAAGCACCTCTTTCCCCAAACAAGGTCAATAGAGCAAGAGGCCGGAAGGATGATTTGAGTGGAAGGTGGATGAGATGCAGGTGGATGAAACCAGTAGACTAGAGGGTTATGAGTGCAATGGGCCAGAGGAAAGCAGTGTAGTAGGAGCAGAGGAGTGAAACCAGGTTCTCGATGGTGAAACCAGCATTTAATGAGTGTGTCGGCAGAATCCAGGCACAATCAGACAGTGGGGCACAGGGAGGTAGTCCAGTAGAAATGATGCCCAAAGCTTTGTCACTGCATATGGGAAAAAATGCCAGTTCAACCTGACATTGTAAAAATAAAGCACAAAGTTACCTGATCTCCTGATTCCTTAGCTGTGGGCACTGGTCCTTGGTGAGTAGCTGGCATTAAATATTTACAGTATCTGATGTCTGAACTTTGCATCCAGTTATGGATTCTCTGGGTCAAAGATCCCACACTGTTCAGTTTAGTTTAGTTTAGTTCAGTTTAGAGATACAGCGTGTAAACAGGCCCTTCAACCCACTGAGTCTGCACCACTTGCACTATCCTACACACTAGCGACAATTTACAGTAGCCAATTAATCTACAAACCTGTTTACGAAGGAACTGAAGATGCTGGAAAATCGAAGGTAGACAAAAATGCTGGAGAAACTCAGCGGGTGAGGCAGCATCTATGGAGCGAAGGAAATAGGCAAGAAGGGTTTCGACCCGAAACGTTGCCTATTTCCTTTGCTCCATAGATGCTGCCCCACCCGCTGAGTTTCTCCAGCATTTCTGTCTAATCTGCTTTGGAACATGGGAGAAATCCTGAGCATTCAGAGAAATCCCATGTAGTTAAGGGAGAACATACAAACTCCGTACAGGCAGCACCCGTAGTTAGGATCAAGCCTGGGTCTCTGCTTCTATAAATGGTTTGCAGAGTGTGAACTCTGCAAGGAGGACATGGGTCTGGGGAGAGTGGTTCAGCTCAAATTTGAAAGCCCCTTCCTCTTCTCCACCCTGACACACATACAGTTTTAGGGCAGAGGCACCAAGTGCTGTACCAGAGGTCAAGTGCGCATCTATACAGCCCTCTGTAATAACTGTGCTCTAGACCACACACATTCAACCTTTCCCATTCATTCTATCACCAGTAATGGAGGCAAAGCATTTACCATAAGTTGTCTTAAAGCTGTGAGCGATACAGATTTGTGTCCCTACTGTTGTGACATTTGTACGTGGGGTTTCTCTAGGTTTCTCCCAGATCTAGTCACATCGAGTTTATTGTCACATGTAAGATGAGGTGCTGGTACAATGAGCAATCTTGCTTGCAGCAATAGACGCAGACAACATCAAAAAACATAAACTATTAATAAAACTTCACAAGGCAGTGAAAAGAAGCAGAAAAGAAGCAGAAAAGGAGAAAAAAGACATTAGTGTAGAACACAATCAGAAAAGCAGTCCACTCCAGGGCAAAAGGTGGTGCGTGGTGTTCTGTAACTGAGGTAGAATTCCGGTCATGTCGGTAGGTTCATGAGCCTGGCGGTTGCAGTAAAGTAGCTGCTCCTGAACCTGGTGGGGTGGGACTTTTGTCTTATGTACCTCCTGCGGTTGCAAGCAGCGAGAGAAAGGTCTGGCATGGATGGTGAGGATCCTTGATGATAGATGCCATTTTCTTGAGGCCAAGTCCCATGTAGATGCTTTCAAATGGAGCAGGAGAGTTCTGCCCATGAAGGACCGAGCACTGCGCACTCTGGCTGAGCACTGAGCACTGAGCACTCTGAAGTCTCCTGCGCGTTGGAATCGCATTGACGTGCATAAAAGGCATTGAGCTGGCATCGTATGCAGTTATGCTTCCTAGTTTTGTGTTGTCGGGGGTGACTGTGTGCAAGCCCTGCCACAGCTGTCAGCATCCATCCGTGACTCCAGCTTAGTCCAGAATTGTCATTTGCACTCTCTTCAGGAGCTCACCAGTCCTCAAGGTCATTGATCCACCCATCAACTGATTACAAGTCTCCTAGTTCATCGAGGGATTCTGGTTGGGAAAGACTCAACATGCTTCTGTAGCTTCACACTCACCCACGCATTTTTTTAAAGGAATTGGAGACGACTGTGGCGTATTCATTCAGGTTCACTGATGACTCCTTGAAAGTGGTGCAGTGGACCGATTGGAAGCTGTCCTGTAACTAATCTTCTGCCTCCCCTAATCTGCACATCCCAGCCCTCTTTGGTAGCGCCACGCTCTTTGGTCTCTGTCTGTGGGCAGGAAGGGGAAACACAACCAGATGGTCAGATTCTCCAAGTGAGCGCTAGGTGTGTCTGATGGTGGTGTGGTGATGGTCCCCTGGCATTGACAGAAGGTCTTCCTGGATGCATGTGACAAAAGAACCACAGCGGAGCTGATGGGCAGGTGCAGGAGAATAGGTCGCAAGGTACAGTGCGAATGGGATTAATGAAGTTGCATTGCTGGGAGCTGGCATCAATCCAGTTGGCTGAATTCTGTGTTTGAGTTAGAACACTGTTCACAGTGTAAATATTTCTGTAATTTTAAACTGTGAGCAGTATTCTAACTCAAAGGAAAAAATAGCCAGAGCTGGATATCTGGGGAAAGAAACTGCTTTAGTACTAGAAGTACATTGGAGTTAACTTTTCAGGCTACTAACCTCTCATCAGAACTGGAAAACTTCAAGATTGAGCAAATGTTTATTGTACCATAAGGAGAAAAGGGATGAAAAGCAAAGAAACAAGGAGATGGAAGAGAGATTAAACCATGAAATATGGCCCAGTGCAAAAACAGGTGGGACGGAGAGCAAATGTCAGTCTCAAAAGAAGGTCGAGTTCTCAAAAGATGAATGGGTTGGTTCAACATATTACAGTGCATTCAGAAAGTATTCAGACCTATTCACTTTTTCCACACTTTGTTTCACTACAGCATTATTTTAAAATAGATTAAATTCATTTTTCGTATCATCAATCTACACACAATACCCCAGAATGAAGAAATGAAAACAGGTGTTTAGAATTTTTTGTAAAATAATTTAAAAAAAATAACTGAAATATCACATTTACATAAGTATTCAGACCCTTTGCTATGACACTCACAATTGAGCTTAGGTTCATCCTGTTTCCATTGATTATCCTTGAGATGTTTCTACAACTTGATTGGAGTCCACCAGTGGTAAATTAAATTGATTGGACATGATTGGGAAAGGCACACACCTGTCTATATAAGACAGTGACAGTGCAAAAACCAAGCCATGAAGATGAAGGAATTGTCCATAGATCTCCGAGACAGGATTGTGTCGAGACACAGATCTGGGGAAGGGTATAAAACAATTTCTGCAGCATTGCGGGAGAAGGGCCTTGATCAGGAAGGTGACCAAGAACCCGATGGTCACTCAGACAGAGCTCCAGAGATCTGCTGTGGAGATGGGAGAACCTTCCAGAAGGATAACTATATCTGCAGCACTCCACCAATCAGACTTTTATGGTAGATTGGCCAGACGGAAGCCGCTCTTCAGTAAAAGGCACATGACAGCCTGCTTGGAGTTTGCCAAAAGGCATAAGAAACAAGATTCTCTGGTCTGATGAAACCAAGATTGAACTCCATGGTCTGAATGTCAAGCATCACGTCTGGAGAAAACCAGGCACCGCTCATCACCTGGCCAATACCATACTGCGGTGAAGCATGGTGGTGGCAGCATCATGCTGTGGGGATGTTTTTCAGTGACAGGAGCTGGGAGACTGGTCAGGATCGAGGGAAAGATGAATGGAGCAAAATACAGAGAGATCCTTGATGAAAACCTGCTCCAGAGCGCTCAGGACCTCAGACTGGGGCAGAGGTTCACCCTCCAACAGGACAATGACCCTAAGCTCACAGCCAAGACAACGCAGGAGTGGCTTCGTGACAAGTCTGTGAATGTCCTTGAGTGGCCCAGCCAGAGCCCGGACTTGAACCCAATCGAACATCTCTGGAGGGACCTGAAAATAGCTGTGCATCGATGCTCCCCATCCAACCTGACAGAGCTTGAGAGGATCTGCAGAGAAGAATGGGAGAAATTGCCCAAATACAGGTGTGCCAAGCTTGTAGCCTCATACCTAAGAAGACTTGAGGCTGTAATCGCTGCCAAAGGTGCCTCAACAAAGTACTGAGTAAAGGGTCTGAATACTTATGTAAATGTGATATTTTAGTTATATCTTTTTAATTACTTTGCAAAAATTTCTAAACACCTGTTTTTGCTTTTTCATTATGGGGTATTGTGTGTAGATAGATGATTATTTAAAAAAAAAGAATTTAATCCATTTTAGAATAAGGTTGTAACGTAACAAAATGTGGAAAAAGTGAAGGGGTCTGAATACTTTCTGAATGCAATTACAGCATCAGTCCGTGCAAATTATGAATGAATTATTGTTAAATGGGTGTGAAAATAAGAGCATACTGTAAACTGCAAAAAAAATCATCCCACAGATATTGAAGAATGCAATTTCCCTCTTGAGCAATGTTCCTTAAACGTAAAGAATTAATAAATAATTCTCACTGACAAATAACGGTCAGAAAGCCAAATCATTAATTAGCCATGTTAATTTATCCACTTACTGTTCTGCCTCAAGGCAAAACCAGCATAACGTGAGGCAGCCAGAAAAGCAACAGGTGGTGGAACATTCCAGAAAGAAGTGTTGACAGTTTGCAAAAGATAAATAGTGTAGCTCATTGGCAGAGACTGGTTTTGAAGAATGTGGTGGAGTCACAGTTTTTTCACTCGTATCAGACAGGCAACATTTCTCGCTTATCTTCTGATGAAGAACTTAAATCGGACATAAACTCTGAACTCCGTGTTATATTTAAGTACCTTGCTGGAAAAGAAATCCTTTAATCCCTGTTACTAGAGATGGTTCTGTAGCTTAGGATGGTTGAGGTTGCAATGTGGGAAGTATGGATGCGGGGGTGGTGGGAAGGTGCAGCCAATACATACAAATACACAGTTTCACCAACAGCCATCAGGCATTAATTCTTGGCATCAATGAGATTTGTTATATTATAAATTTGGCCGTTTATAACTATTTACACAATACCTCCGGTTGATTTCCTCTGGTGCTGACTAGGTTTATGGTGGGAGATTGGGAATGTTCCTATCAATTGTCAACTGAATGTTTTGAGAGCCTGACGGGATGAAGTTTCGCTTACAGGAAAGTAGATTATTATTATTATCTGAATGGTGGCCGATTAGGAAAGGGGGAGATGCAACGAGACCTGGGTGTCATGGTGCACCAGTCATTAAAAGTAGGCATGCAGGTGCAGCAGGCAGTGAGGAGGGCGAATGGTATGTTGGCATTCATGGCAGAGGGATTTGAGTATGGGAGCAGGGAGGTTCTACTGCAGTTGTGCAGGGTCTTGGTGGGACCACACCTGGAGTGTTGCGTGCAGTTTTGGTCTCCTAATCTGGGGAGAGACATTCTTGCCATGGAGGGAGTACAGAGAAGGTTCACCAGACTGAATCTTGGGATGTCGGGACTTTCATATGAAGAAAGACTGGATAGACTCGGTTTGTACTCGCTAGAATTTAGAAGATTGAGGGGGGATCTTATAGAAACTTACAAAATTCTTAAGGGGTTGGACAGGCTAGATGCAGGAAGATTGTTCCCGATGTTGGGGAAGTCCAGAACAAGGGGTCACAGTTTAAGGATAAGGGGAAATCTTTTAGGACTGAGATGAGGAAAACTTTTTTCACACAGAGAGTGGTGAATCTCTGGAATTCTCCGCCGCAGAAGGTAGTTGAGGCCAGTTCATTGGCTGTATTTAAGAGGGAGTTAGATGTGGCCCTTGTGGCTAAAAGGATCAGGGGGTATTATAGATTATAGACCTATTATAGACCTATTAGTTTGACGTCAGTGGTGGGCAAATTAATGGAAAGAATACTTAGAGATAATATATATAAGCATCTGGATAAACAGGGTCTGATTAGGAACAGTCAACATGGATTTGTGCCTGGAAGGTCATGTTTAACTAATCTTCTTGAATTTTTTGAAGATGTTACTCGGGAAATTGATGAGGGTAAAGCAGTGGATTTTGTGTATATGGATTTCAGTAAGGCCTTTGACAAGGTTCCTCATGGAAGGTTGGTTAAGAAGGTTCAATGGTTGGGTATTAATGGTGGAGTAGCAAGATGGATTCAACAGTGGCTGAATGGGAGATGCCAGAGAGTAATGGTGGATGGTTGTTTGTCAGGTTGGAGGCCAGTGACGAGTGGGGTGCCACAGGGATCTGTGTTGGGTCCACTGTTGTTTGTCATGTACATCAATGATCTGGACGATGGTGTGGTAAATTGGATTAGTAAGTATGCAGATGATACTAAGATAGGTGGGGTTGCAGGTAATGAAGAAGAGTTTCAAAGTCTACAGAGAGATTTATGCCAGTTGGAAGAGTGGGCTGAAAGATGGCAGATGGAGTTTAATGCTGATAAGTGTGAGGTGCTACATCTTGGCAGGACAAATCAAAATAGGACGTACATGGTAAATGGTAGGGAATTGAAGAATGTAGGTGAACAGAGGGATCTGGGAATAACTGTGCACAGTTCCATGAAAGTGGAATCTCATGTAGATAGGGTGGTAAAGAAAGCTTTTGGTGTGCTGGCCTTTATAAATCAGAGCATTGAGTATAGAAGTTGGGATGTAATGTTAAAATTGTACAAGGCATTGGTGAGGCCAATTCTGGAGTATGGTGTACAATTTTGGTCGCCTAATTATAGGAAGGATGTCAACAAAATAGAGAGAGTACAGAGGAGATTTATTAGAATGTTGCCTGGGTTTCAGCAACTAAGTTACAGAGAAAGGTTGAACAAGTTAGGGCTTTATTCTTTGGAGCGCAGAAGGTTAAGGGGGGACTTGATAGAGGTTTTTAAAATGATGAGAGGGATAGACAGAGTTGACGTGGAAAAGCTTTTCCCACTGAGAGTAGGGAAGATTCAAACAAGGGGACATGACTTGAGAATTAAGGGACTGAAGTTTAGGGGTAACATGAGGGGGAACTTCTTTACGCAGAGAGTGGTAGCTGTGTGGAATGAGCTTCCAGTGAAGGTGGTGGAGGCAGGTTCGTTTTTATCATTTAAAAATAAATTGGATAGTTATATGGATGGGAAAGGAATGGAGGGTTATGGTCTGAGCGCAGGTATATGGGACTAGGGGAGACTATGTGTTCGGCACGGACTAGAGGGGTCGAGATGGCCTGTTTCCGTGCTGTAATTGTTATATGTTATATGTATGGAGAGAAGGCAGGTACAGGATACTGAGTTGGATGATCAGCCATGATCATATTGAATGGCGGTGCAGGCTCGAAGGGCCGTATGGCCTACTCCTGCACCTATTTTCTATGTTTCTATGTTTCTAAGATATATAAATAGATTCAGACAGCGTGGAAACAGGCCATTTGGCACACCACATCCATACTGACCAGTGAGGACCCATCAGTAATTATACCCATCTACCAGCACTTGGCCAGTAGCCTCCACTACCTCGGCAATTCAAGTGCCCATCCAGATATTCCTTAAATGCGCTCAGTGTCTGTGCTTCCACAACTCTCCCAGGTAGCATGCTCAGTCCTCTCTAGTTTAATTTCGTTTTGTTTAGAGATACAGTGGGGAAACAAGCCCTTTCGACCCACCGAGTCCACGCCAACCAACGATCCCCGCACACACACACACTATCCTACACACACACACACACACACACTATCCTACACACACACACACACACTATCGTACACACACACACACACTATCGCACACACACACACACACACACACACACACACACACACACACACACACACACACACACACACACACACACACACACACACACACACACTATCCTATACACACACACACAAGGAACAATTTATAATTTTACCAAGCCAATTAGCCTACAAACCTGTATGTTTTTGGAATGTGGGAAATCCCAGAGAAAACTCATGCAGAACGTACAAACTGTACAGACAACAACCATAGTGAGGATCTAACCCGGGTCTCTGGCGCTGTGTAAGGCAGCAACTCTACCACTACACCACCGTGACACCACTATTGGTGAAAAAGGTTCACCTCAGATCTGTCTAAATCTCTTATCTCTGACTGTAAGTCTAGTTTTATTTACCTCTGATATAGGAATAGTTTCCTGCAGTCTTCTCTTATCTGTATCCCTCATACCTTTTATACCTCTCAACCATGTCCCCTCGTAACCTCCTCCGCTCCAGGGAGTTCAGACCAACCTCTCCTGTCGCTCCTCTTTGCTGAAACTAATGGAGTCATTATTTATTTGAAATGTGAGGGCAGGCAAGCTGGAAGATTGGAAGAAGGATTCTTCTTCCTCGTGTCCGGCCATCTTCTATATCACGTCTTTCCAGTGGTTGGCGCAGTCGAGCGCAGCGGTATTTGGTACGGCCAGGTCATCTTCGGTACATTGTGGAGCTTGGCTACATCTCATGATGTCTTCCATGGTTTGGGATTTGCCACACACACACACACACACACACACACACACACACGCATCGGAAGTTGTTATTTTCCATTTCTTCATGGACACCTTGCAGCGTCCTTCACCGACCCGCAGGCGGTTCAGTGTTTTCCAGACAGCCCAAGGTTGATGGTGGCCGATAGCAAGGCATTCATCTGGGGTGATGTCTCTCTCCATCCATTGGGTTGTCTAGCTGCCAAGACTGTTCCACTGGTTCTGCCATTCAGTAATCCTGGCATCAGTTGGGGTGGTCTCCAGTACTTCAGCGGTGGAAGAAGGATACTGTAGCAGATGACAAAAAGCTTATGTCTGGATTTTGCAAAAGTCTTCGGAGCCAGGGCATAATGGAGCAAAAGTATGGGCACGGACCACTGAGCTCGAATCCAGCCAGTAATGTTTCCACAATATTTCCAGAATGTATTTTCAAAGTCACTGAAAATTTTAAAGGGAGAGACTGGGGCTGCGTTCAACATTTTAATCAGGAAGCTGTTGTGTAGACAGCATTATTTCTCTCTGGCTATTTTTGCCAGGTCTGGGACACAAATTACCCATATGCTCATGTGTAATTGCCATTTGGGATTGCTGGACAGCTGTTGAATGGGAAGAGAAGGTTTAAATGGCCAGAGGAATTCAGACTCATTCTTCAGAAGGACATTTCGAAAGTGATTTAGCCTTTTTGTTTCCCTTCCTTTATTTGACCCACTTGTCTGCCACTGATTTCAAAGCTGCCGTATTTTTCTTAGGTCCTTGTCACGTTGACAACATGATTCTTCATGGTGGTTTCGACTCGGGAGAAGAGGTGAAGCAAGAGTCAGCTGGATGGCAGGCAGGCGCATTAAGCCTACTCGGTCTCAAAGATGTTGCTCGTGGCACTGGGACAGACCTATCACATCTAATTACTCACGAACATTAAATCCCAGTAGTGAAGCATTTGACCCAACCATTGACCCACAAAAGACTGCAGTCACAGTCTTGTACTTTTCAACTGATTTATACTGGAGGCATTATGAGTAGTGACACTATTTAGAAAATATCTCAAATGCATTTTTTGTGTGGGCATTGCAGCAGAGGGTTCCATGCTGCGCTGTTGGAATCTTTACGATGCTAGCAATTTTCAACAGTGTAGTGCGTAAGCATTAACATTTTGGCCTGTAATCTGGAAAAATAACTCAAAGCCCTTCTGGGACCAAATATGAATTTTTGCTTTCCTAGCAGAAACTGAGATGGAATAAGCTTTAAACATGTTGCAAGCCTCGTTTTGGTTCATGTTCTTATAATATTATTCTTAGGAGAAAGCATCAGGAGCGTATTTTGCTGCTTTCTATAGTATTAATTAACCAGGCAGAATATCAGCCACATTCTGTCCTCATGTCAGGCAGGCATAAAACTAAAACTATCCTGCTTCTTTCCTGTTCTTTAGACCACTGTGGTTGTGCTTCTTTTCCAGTCTTCCCTCAAGCCTAGATCCTTGTTGGAGAAACTTTTGTGGCTGAGTTTCAAGGTCATGGATTCAAGACCCATTCCAAAAACATCCACATAAAAACTGGTGGGGCTGTGTTGAAGACAGGATGATAAACAAAGGCCTCATTTGATCTTTCGAGTGGACGTAAAAGGCCCCATGGCACAACTCAGAAGCACTGTGAGCAAGTAATCCCATTGTGTCCTGGCCAATATCAATTCCACAATCAAATGCAAGATTATATGGTCATTATCACATTGCTGGTGGCGGGAAGTTGCTATTTGTAAATTGTTGGCCCTATTTCCAACATACCACAATGCCTGTAGTTCAAAGGTATTGCATTAGCTTTAAATGAATCTGTGGTGGTGAATCTGTGGAATTCTTTGCCACAGAAGGCTGTGGACTCCAAGTCAATGGATATTTTTAAGGTGGAGATAGATAGATTCTTGATTAGTACAGGTGTCGGAGGTTATGGGGAGAAGGCAGGAGAATGAGTTTCGGAGAGAGATATAGATCTGCCATGATTGAATAGCGGAGTAGACTTGATGGGCCGAATGGCCTAATTCTGCTCATCACTTATGACTAGTGCCATGTGCATTTTCATGCCTTTTTTGATGATTTCACCAGGATAATGCCTTTTCACGATCGATTGTCCAAATTAGCCTTTTTTTGCCATTTTGCTAAAAGGTCGTGCTATTTTCTCTAGTTGTACATTGATCACAATGACGTTTTCTGTGTTAACATGTTAATATTAATGTTATTATTAATGCGTTAAGATAGTATAACTTACAAGAAAATTTCCACCACCAAATTTCCACCACAAGTAACCCAACTCTCTGTCCCCTGAAAACTTCAAACAAAGCCAGAAATCGCGGGGTTATTATGGATTCAGATTTACATTTCGACAGTCACATCAAATCAGTAACAAAATCGGCCTACTATCACCTCAAAAACATAGCAAGATTAAGAGGACTCATGTCAGCTCAAGACTTAGAAAAACTTGTACATGCCTTTATTACTAGTAGGCTAGATTATTGTAACGGTCTCCTTGCAGGTCTTCCGAAAAAAACTGTCAGGCAGCTACAGCTTGTTCAGAACGCTGTTGCTAGAGTTCTAACAAAGACCAAAAAATTTGAACACATTACACCAATTCTTAAATCCTTACATTGGCTCCCTGTATGTCAGAGAATTGATTTTAAAATCCTGCTGCTCACCTATAAATCACTACATGGTTTAGGACCAAAGTATATCACTGACATGCTTCCACTATATAAGCCTTCTAGACCGCTAAGATCTTCTGAAACCAATCTGTTAGTGATTCCCAGAGTAAATACAAAACATGGGAAAGCAGGATTTAGTTACTATGCAACAAATAGCTGGAATAAACTTCCTGAAGATTTAAGACTTGCCTCAACTTTGACCACTTTTAAAATAAGACTGCAAACTTTTATGTTTACTTTAGCTTTCAGCTAAATCTTAACTACATTGCACTTTTAACTTTTGCACTTTTTATAATGCATTTTTAATTTTGCTTTTCTTTTCTTTTAATTCTATTTTATTTCATTTTATTATTTCATTTTATTGTATGACATGTTTTTATGTGAAGCACTTTGAGTCTGCCTCGTGTATGAAATGTGCTATATAAATAAAGTTGCCTTGCCTTGCCTTGCCTAATAGGTAGTGTGAAGAGGTAGTGTGAAACCGGGTCGCCACTGTTGGTCGTTCATTCATTCGTGCCGCTGCCCACTGGTTCAGTCTTCGCCAAGATCTATTTAAGAAAGAACTGCAGATGCTGGAAAAACTCAGACAGAAAATGCTGGAGAAACTCAGCGGGTGAGGCAGCATCTATGGAGAGAAGAAATAGGCAACGTTTCGGGTCGAGACCCTTCTTCAGACTGATGTGGGGGGGGGCGGGAAAAAGAAAGGAAGAGGCGGAGACAGTAGGATTAGAAAGAGAGCTGGGAAGGGGAGGGGGAAGAAGACAAGGGCTATCTAAAATTAGATAAGTGAATGTTGATACCGCTGGGGTGTAGACTATCCAAGTGAAATACCCAAGCTTGTCCCCTCACTACATTTACTGCTGGCTCCAGTTGCAAATCTGAGTTTTCAAGTGATCTGTGCAAGGCATTCATTGATGCTGGAATTCCACTGTGGAAATTGGAAAACAAATCTCTCTGAGGTTTTTTAGAGAAATACACAGAGGTACCTATACCAAGCGAGTCATCATTACGGAAACATTATGTTGACAGCAACTTCAACATTGTTTTGCAGAAAATTAGAGATGAAGTTGCATGCAACAAAATATGGATCTCAATAGACGAGACAACCGATTCTGTGGGGAGATATGTTGCCAATGTGGTCATCGGTACACTGGAGACAGGTCAACCATCAAAGGAGTATTTGTTGACATCGGAAGTATTGGAAAAGTCAAACAGCTCATCTATTGCTCAGTTGTTTACATCTTCACTTGCTGTACTTTGGCCAGAAGGTATAAATCACGAGAATGTTCTTCCTTTTGTGACTGATGCAGCTCCGTACATGAAAAAAGCTGTTCGTGCTCGTAAAGCTTTATTCCCCAAATAGTTGCATTTGACATGCTTAGCTCAAGGACTTCATAAAATTGCCAAGCACACACCTAGCTTGTTTCCAATTGTCGATCACCTAGTTTCCAATGTCAAGGAAATCTTCCTCAAAGCACCGTCACGTGTGCAGTTGTTCAAGGAAATGGCACCCGAGATTCCACTACCTCTTCAGCCCGTTTTGATTAGGTGGGGTACATGGCTCTTTGCTGTACTCTACTATGCTGCAAATTTTGGAAAGATAAAATAAATTGTCAACTGTTTTGAAGAAGAAGAATCTGTTGCAGTCAGGATCGTCAGTGAAATCGTGCAGAAAAAGTCCCTCCACCGCGATCTTGTGTTTATTGTTTCCAATTTTGCAAACTTCCCACAAGCTATCACTTCCCTTGAGAAACATGGCGAAACATTAGTGAATAGCTTGCAGGTTTTCAACAAAGTAACTGACGATATTCGTAAAGTTCCTGGTTATGTAGGTAAAGACATACAAGGAAAATGGGAGAGAGTGATTTTAGCTAACAAAGATCTTGAAGAAATACAAGACATAGTCAAAGTTCTCACAGGTAGTTGTAATGCCAAGATATCGACATGAATATAGAGTCTGTAGCTTGTTTCAGGTATGCACCAGTGACCTCAGCTGAAGTAGAAAGATGTTTTTCACAACTGAAGCATATTCTGTCTGACAGAAGGCATAGTTTAACACCAGATAATATGAAAAAAATGCTAGTAATTATGTGCAACCAGGCAACTTTGGTCATTTAATGTAATATACCCTTATATTATCATTTTTAATGATATTTTGGTGGTGGAAACACATGCCTTTTTATGCCTTTTTTTGTCAATAGAAACCTTTTTCCTGCATTTTGTGTAATTTTACTATGCCTTTTTGCCTGCCTATTTCAGAGTTTTTTAGTGCCTAAACATCCTGGCTCTACTTATGACTTTATGACCTTAAATCACTTTGAGCTTTCAGTAAGGGATGTAAAAGACACTGTACAAATGCAAACTCATTCCCTCATCCAGCCTGTCCAACGTGTTACTATTGAAAGAAAACACAATATGCATGTAAAAAATAATCTAGCACCCAATTGTTCCAAAACAATGAGTCTGGCAGCTGGCTCACTAAATAATCTGGAGTGGAGCCAGGACAGGTGGGACTGTGTAGATGGGCATGTTGGTCGGCATAGGCAAGTTGGGCTGAAGGGCCTGATTCCATGTTGTATGACTCGATGATTCTCTGCATCTATGACTCTATGATGCCAGAGAGTGCAAAGTGGATATGCAGCCAAAATTGGGGACCTGAAGTGCACCAGAGCTGGGATCTGGACTGTGGACCAGTAGTGTGGTTGGAGTTAAGGGCCTGTCCCACTTTCACGACCTAATTGACGACCTTTTTTACTCGTGGACATTTTTCATCATGCTAGAAAAACGCCCCGACCTACTCGATGCCACGAGTACCTACGACTAGCATCACGGCCTCCTACGTCCTCCTATGACCTTGTGACGACCATGCTGCGAGTATGAGTCAAGGGCAAACTCGGCAGAGGTCGTGAATTAGGTAGTGAAAGTCGGACAGGCCCTATAGGGTTATGGTCACCTGAGGTCAGGAATATAGACACGCATGAAAGTGCAGATGCTGGAATCTTGAGCAAAACACAAAGTGCTGGAGGAGGAGCAAAACGCAAATTGTTGGGCGGCAAAGTGGCGGAACGGTAGAGTTGCTGCCTTACAGCGTTGGAGACCTAGGTTCAATCCTGACTACAGGTGCTGTCCGTATAGAGTTTGCATGGTCTCTCTGTGACCACTGGAGTTTTCTCTGGGTGCTCCAGTTTCCTCCCACATACCAAAGACATGCAGGTTTGTAGGTTAATTGGCTTCTGAAAATTGCCATAGCGTGTAGGATGTGAAACTGGGATAACATAGAACTAGTGTGTAGGTGACCGTTAGTCGGCATGGACTGAATGAGCTGAAAGGCATATTTCCTCACTGTATTGCTAAACTAAACTCAGTGGGTCAGTCAGCATCTATGAAGAATGGTCCTGACCTGAAGTGTCATCTGTCCATTCCCTTCATTGATACTGACTGACCAGCTGAGTTGCTTCAGCACTTAGTGTTTTGGTCAGGAACATGGGTGGGTTTAATGCTCAAGCCTGTGTCTGGAGTGCGTTCATATTTCTTCTTCCCTTTAAACACAACCAGTTTATTGGAACATTTACTGTGCACCATGTTTAAAAAGGAGAAATAAATGTGCCTATAACAGGAGTAATATCAAATCACCTTAACATTCTGATGGACTGCCACTATCAAAGTACTGAAAGTGTTGGATTATTAGAATTTTCCTAATCATGCTTCACTCGTTTCCACAATCTTGTTAATTTTATAGTGTAAATGTTCAAAATAGGTTTGAGCCTAGAAATCTCTCATCAGCCAATGATTGCAAGAACCTCTTATATTCTTTAGTGGAAACAATCTTTGATGAAGGAGCACTAATCAAATATGAGGAAATGTAGCAATTTGTTCCCAACAGATTTATAAATTAATATCCCAGATTACGGGTCAGAATGTTAATGTTAATGCATAGAGCTGTTGAAAAATGACTGACAGTAAACTTGCCAACAGCTCAGCATGAAGGTATTTGCATCATCCTCACACAAATGCATTCGTGCTCATTTCTGATTGATGTCATCGTTCGTGGTTCCGCCTGTGATCTACAGTAAAACTGCATATAAGTACAGAGCTGAGGATAGAGCAGTGAAGATCAATGACTTGGTCAAATGCTCGGCTACGGAAATTTCAAATGCAACTTAAATGCATCGGCAGTTAAATGTGACTTGTCTGACTCAGTGTCATGAGGAGTTCTTCATTGCTCTTAGACACTGAATGGGCTCAACGCTTCAGTCTACCAGTCCTCAGACTATGCCCTTTTCTATCAAATAAGTTTCCCGTCTTGAACACTTTGCCTGTACTGCAAGCACACAAAGGAAACCAAGCAGGAGCAGAACCAAACGCAGACTAGTGGCATTAGACAAAGAAGAAAAATTAGTGGCTCAACGGTACTTATTGTCACCTGTACGTTTTAAGACTTTACTTTAGACTTTAGAGATATAGTGCGGAAACAGGTCCTTTGGCCCGCCGAGTCCGCGCTGATCAGCGTACACAAGCCTACATACACTAGGGGCAATTTTACAACTTACCCAAGACAAATAACCTACAAGCCTGCATGCCTTTGGAGTGTGGTAGGATACCGGAGCACTCGTAGAAAACCCATGTGGCCATGTACAAACTCCATACAGACAGCACCCATTAGTCAAGATCGAACCCAGGTCTCTGGTGCTGTAAAGCAGCAACTCTACTCTTGTACCACTTTGCTGCCAACTGTAACTAAGTACAGTGAAATTCATTTTTTTGCATACAGTTCAGTGGCAATCCAACTATGCATTAGGCAAAATCGTACTAAGTGTCAGATAGTGGGCCACACTGAGTCATAATGCAAAAGCCACTATGTTTAAGGTGCCATCTTGTACCCCTCAAGTCTGAATTTTTTTTTTAATGTTATAACCTTAACTTGGCCGTAAAGGGCCATTGTCCTGGCGGCGACACTTGGTAGGAGTTGCAAGGGTCAGCCTGGCCAGAAAATGCGTTGATGTCCTTGAATTTTTGGCAGTGATTTGGCATGATAGATTAGAGGGCTCGTCTAGGGAGGCTATTTGGGTGGAACTGAGAAATGGGAAAGGTGTAGCAACACTTATAGGGGTGTATTATAGACCGCCTAATGGGGAGCGAGAATTGGAAGAGCAAATATGTAAGGAGATCGCAGATATTAGTAGTAAGCACAAGGAAGTGATTGTGGGAGATTTCAATTTTCCACACATAGACTGGGAAACACATTCTGTAAATGGGCTGGATGGTTTGGAGTTTGTAAAATGTGTGCAGGATAGTTTTTTGCAGCAATACATAGAGGTACCTACTAGAGAAGGGGCAGTGCTGGACCTCCTGTTAGGAAATGAGACGTGTCAGGTGGTGGAGGTATGTGTTGGGGAACACTTCGGGTCCAGTGATCACAATACCATTAGTTTCAATATAATTATGGAGAGGGTCAGAACTGGACCTAGGGGTGAGATTTTTGATTGGAGAAAGACTAACTTTGATGAGATGCGAAATGATTTAAAAGGAGTGAATTGGAACATTTTGTTTGATGGGAAGGATGTAGAAGAGAAATGGAGAACATTTAAAGGGGACATTTTAAGAGTACAGAATCTTTATGTCCCTGTTCGGTTGAAAGGAAATAGTAAAAATTGGAAAGAGCCATGGTTTTCAAGGGAAATTGGACACTTGGTTTGGAAAAAAGAGAGAGATCTACAATAATTATAGGCAGCATGGAGTAAATGAGGTGCTTGAGGAGTATAAAGAATGTAAAAAGAATCTTAAGAAAGAAATTAGAAAAGCTAAAAGAAGATATGAGGTTGCTTTGGCAAGTAAGGTGAAAGTAAATCCAAAGGGTTTCTACAGCTATATTAATAGCAAAAGGATTACAAGGGATAAAATTGGTCCATTAGAGAGACAGAGTGGACAGCTATCTGCAGAGCCAAAAGAGATGGGGGAGATATTGAACAATTTATTTTCTTCGGTATTCACCAAGGAGAAGGATATTGAATTATGTGAGGTAAGGGAAACAAGTAGAGTAGCTATGGAAACTATGAGATTCAAAGAAGAGGAAGTACTGACACTTTTGAAAAATATAAAAGTGGATAAGTCTCCAGGTCCTGACAGGATATTCCCTAGGACATTGAGGGAAGTTAGTGTAGAAATAGCAGGGGCTATGACAGAAATATTTCAACTGTCATTAGAAACGTGAATAGTGCCGGAGGATTGGCGTACTGCGCATGTTGTTCCATTGTTTAAAGAGGATTCTAAGAGTAAACCTAGCAATTATAGACCTGTTAGTTTGACGTCAGTGGTGGGAAAATTAATATAAAGGATACTTAGAGATAATATATATAAGCATCTGGATAAACAGGGTCTGATTAGGAACAGTCAACATGGATTTGTGCCTGGAAGGTCATGTTTGACTAATCTTCTTAAATTTTTTGAAGAGGTTACTCGGGAAATTGATGAGGGTAAAGCAGTGGATGTTGTCTATATGGACTTCAGTAAGGCCTTTGACAAGGTTCCTCATGGAAGGTTGGTTAAGAAGGTTCAATTGTTGGGTATTAATGGTGGAGTAGCAAGATGGATTCAACGGTGGCTGAATGGGAGATGCCAGAGAGTAATGGTGGATGGCTGTTTGTCAGGTTGGAGGCTGGTGACTAGTGGGGTGCCACAGGGATCTGTGTTGGGTCCACTGTTGTTTGTCATGTACATCAATGATCTGGATGATGGTGTGGTAAATTGGATTAGTAAGTATGCAGATGATACTAAGATAGGTGGTGTTGTGGATAATTAAGTAGATTTTCAAAGTCTACAGAGAGATTTATGCCAGTTGGAAGAGTGGGCTGAAAGATGGCAGATGGAGTTTAATGCTGATGAGTGTGAGGTGCTATATCTTGGCAGGACAAATCAAAATAGGACGTACATGGTAAATGGTAATGAATTGAGGAATGCAGTTGAACAGAGGGATCTAGGAATAACTGTGCACAGTTCCCTGAAGGTGGAATCTCATGTAGATAGGGTGGTAAAGAAAGCTTTTGGTGTGCTGTCCTTTATAAATCAGAGCATTGAGTATAGAAGATGGGATGTAATTTTAAAATTGTACAAGGCATTGGTGAGGCCAATTCTGGAGTATGGTGTACAATTTTGGTCGCCTAATTATAGGAAGGATGTCAACAAATAGAGAGAGTACAGAGGAGATTTACTAGAATGGTGCCTGGGTTTCAGCAACTGAGTTACAGAGAAAGGTTGAACAAGTTAGGTCTTTATTCTTTGGAGCACAAAAGGTTAAGGGGGGACTTGATAGAAGTCTTTAAAATGATGAGAGGGATAGACAGAGTTGACGTGGATCAGCTTTTCCCATTGAGAGTAGGGAAGATTCAAATAAGAGGACATGACTTGAGAATTAAGGGACAGAAGTTTAGGGGTAACATGAGGGGGAACTTCTTTACTCAGAGAGTGGTAGCTGTGTGGAATGAGCTTCCAGTGGAAGTGGTGGAGGCAGGTTCGATTTTATCATTTAAAAATAAATTGGATAGGTATATGGACGGGAAAGGAATGGAGGGTTATGGTCTGAGCGCAGGTAGATGGGACTAGGGGAGAATAAGTGTTCGGCACGGACTAGAAGGGCCGAGATGGCCTGTTTCCGTAATTGTTATATGGTTATATGGTTATAATTAGGTATAAGGTTTCCAGTTTATCTAACAGGTTAAATTGTTAATTCTGATTGAACAGCTGCCCACCCATCCCAATAACTTATTGTAGGTCAGCATATGGATTTTTTAAGTCCAGGAATTGTTGAGAAGGCAGCCTTTATATGATATCTTTCTGGGTCATGTTAATCGAAATGAACCCATATAACCATATAACAATTTACAGCACGGAAACAGGCCATCTCGACCCTTCTAGTCCGTGCCGAATCCGCGCCTCTTCTTAATCCCAATCCGCCACACTTTGTCAAATATAATTTTGGAAATAATGTTGATGCACAGTAGAAATTAGAATTATACACAACAGAGGACCCCCATATTTGTTAAATATTCCCATTCTGCAGGATCTAAATTCAACTTTAAGTACACCGCACATAGTACCAGATGATTGCCAGCATTGAAAGGAGGCCATGTGTTAGAGTTTTAAAAGCACTGTGCCATTTGCTTCCTCATTAAACAGAGACCAGCAATTGTTTCTCTTATAAATTTGGTTCCTTTTCTATTTCATCTGCTTCCAAGAAACTTTGAGCCAGTGTACTCCAGATGATAATATCTTCTTGGATTTTAAAAGTACCCTGTTCATCAGCCCTCCAATTCTTTGCAGCAATAACTTTACACCAATGGTCTTTGGCTACCAAGTCTCCTAAAAATGTCTGCCTGCCTTTTTACTCAAGGGCGGCACCGTGACACAGCGGTAGATTTGCTGCCTTATAGTGCCAGAGTCTCGGGTTCATTCCTGACTACAGCTGCTGTCTGTAGTTTGTATGTTCTCCCTGTAGCTGCGTGGGTTTTCTCCAGGTGCTCCGGTTTCCTTCCACATTCCAAAGACATGCAGGTTTGTAGGTTAATTGGCTTCTGTAAATTGCCCCCAGTGTGTAGAATAGAACTGGTGTATGGGTGATTGCTGGTCAGCACAAACTCAATGGAAAGAGTTTCCTTGCTGTATCAATACTCTGTAAACTCTAAAACATAATGGAAATTAGTTCCATGTACTAAATACGCAACATATTGCCTGCAGATTGAGCTCAACTTCCCAAACCTACTTGGACTAGATTTTGAAAAAATGTTACAACTCAGTAATTAATCGACACATCAAATTGTGTACTATTCCACAATCTCTGACAAGAAGAAAGGAAGCCATCACCTTCGCTCCATAGATGCTGCCTCGCCCGCTGAGTTTCTCAAGCATTTTTGTCTGTCATCAATGTGATGCTGTTACTAATTTTCTAAGGGATTCGGGTGAAATCCATCCTTTGTAAAGAAGATTTTAAATATTTTAATGAATTGACTAAAATAGAAAACAAAAATAGTTTAATCAGACCAAATGCCATTATTTACTAAAAATAGAATTGAAAGGAATTCCTCTCTATTTGATATTACTCCCACTACCAGCTACAATATGTAAGTCTGCAGGAAGGGAACGTATTTGGCATTAGGAAAAGAACACTGACACGTTGATCGTCTGAGAATAATTGACCAATTTTGAGGATTATAGTCTCCTGGCATCAATGGTGAGCCCATCTTGTAATGTAGACACAAGAGTTGCAGATGCTGAAATCTTGAGCAAAACACAACGTGCTGGAGTAAATAAAGCAGCATCTGTGGAGGGAATGGGCAGGCAACATTTTTGGTTAGGAGCCTTCTGAAGAAGTATGAAGAAGGGTCCCAACCCAAACCATTGTCTGTCCATTCCCTCCCCAGATGTTGCCAGACCCGCTGAGTTCCTCCAGCACTTTGTGCTTTTTTTCCAGCAAGAAGTGTGTACATCTTTCAGTCAGGTTCTGATATACAGAACCATAAGGTCCAAAACCCAGTTTTTTTTTCTATTCAACTTCTCAATGTCCTCCTAAAATTCTCATGTTCCAGCAAGAATACTAGAATCTTTATGTTCTGGCAGTCTTTCATCTTTCTCATAATGGCCAAACCTTCCACCTGAGCACCCGTATGCAAACCTGTCAATGATGTTCAGGAATTCATTGAAACACACCACAGAGATAAAATGATGAGCCATCATTAGTCCCATTTGAATGCTTCCAATTACTTGTTCAGCCATCCGTTAACCCACTCTATCAATATCTCTAAACATTGGTCATATTCGGCACAGACATTGTGAGCGGAAGGATCTGCTCTTGTGCTGCACTGTTCAATGTTCTATGTTCTATAAGTACTCACAGAGATTAGATGCAAAGATAACAACTCAAGAGATTTCCCACCACCTGCCTTGGTTTGAGCGGCACAGTGGCGCAACGGTAGAGTTGCTGGCTTATAGCGCCAGGGACCTGGCTTTGATCCAGAATACAGGTGTTGTCTGTTCGGAGTTAGAACATTCTCACTGTGACCGTGTGGGTTTTCTCCAGGTGCCCCGGTTTCCTTCCACATTCCAAAGATGTACAGATTTGTTGGTTAATTGCCTTTGGTAAAAACAATTGCCCCTTACAATTTTTTTTTTTTTTAATGTTATTGCCTTAACTTGGCCGTAAAGGGCCATTGTCCTGGCGGCAGCACTTGGTAGGAGTTGCAAGGGTCAGCCTGTGTAGGATATTGGTAGTGTACGGGGTAATCGCTGGTCGGCGCACACTTGGTGGACCAAGGGGCCTTTTTTCTGTGCTGTATCTCTAAGGTCTAAAGTCTAAGCTAACGCTCTTTGATGAGAGTGGTATGTTTTGGCCATAGCAGATACAGAACCTAACATATACATGCTCACAAAAGAGTTATAGTAATATCGCGGAACTAAAAATGCTGTTCTCTCAGGATGTCAGCAAATCTCATCCCATTGATGAATCAATAATATTCTCGTGCACACCCTGTGGCTGCATCAGACCACAGCTGTAACCCGAGGTACAGCAGTCCCCATCTAGCTCTTCCAACCTATCACAGAATAGTAACAGCAGAGAATAAACCATGTCTAAATATTGAAAGACATTTTATTTCCCTGTTCTTTCGCTGTAGGTAAGCAATTTTTCAAATTTCCTTTAAAACCCATGACTGAATTTCCCCTTGTTATCCTGAGAGGCAATGCACAGTGGCGCAGGTGGTAGAGCAGCTGCCTCTCAGTGCCAGAGACCCAGGATTAATCCTGACCTCGGGTGCTGTCTGTGTGGAGTTTGCACGTTCTCTGAGACCTCCGGGTGCTCCGTTTTCTCCCACATCTGTAAGAAGTGCAGATTTGTAGGTTAATTGGCCTCTGTAAATTACTCCTAGTGTGTGGGATAACACAGAACTAATGTAAACATATGATCGATGGTCAGGGTGGACTCGGTGGGCCAAAGGGTCTGTTTCCATACTGTATCTCTACAAAAACTAAATTGCCACTTTAATACTACTTCCAATCAGTGTAACAGTGCGTTCCATTTTCCTCAGCCTTTCCACCACTAGGGTGTGGTGATGTTGCTGTGTTTAAGATATTAACCCAAAGGCCTAAACTAACAATCTAGAGATCTACATTCTACATGGAAACTGTGGAATTTAAATTAATTTAATGATCAGGAATCCTCCTTTGAAAAAATAAACACTGGTTTGACTCACCATAACCACAAAATTATTAGACTGTAATAAAAAAAACATTACCCAATGTTCTTTAGGGCAGAGGATTTGTCATCGTGACTCATTCTGCCCTACTTGTGACCTATGACCCATGTCAGAGTGGGTGACTGTAGAAGTCCATTGAAGTGGCTGTGTTCGAGGGTGATAAATGGAAGGCATGCTCACATACCAATAAATAAATGCTTAAAAATAGATTCCCTTGATCTGGTCTTGAACTTCAAACATCCCATCTGGACCTTGTGACTTGTATACTTTTAAGTACAATCCAGCCTATCCAGTAACACCTTTTATCTAATTTTACTCCATCCAGTTTGTCAACTCATTCCTTTTCCTGCACCTCTACAAGGTGCTTATTTAGCATGTCAACCTCTACCTCCACCTCCATCTCCACTGTTCGCTTATCACCCAGAGCCCTCCTCTCTTCTTCTTCTTCTTGCATATGGCGAGCTCAGCCTAAAGTTGTAGGACAACTTGTTCTATTTGATCTTATTTGATTGTGCACGCTGGGTTGATTGCATTCGTCGAAACAGGGCGGACCACGTGAAGGTTGCAATCTCCCATCGCTGGCTTATCACCCAGCCCTCCTCTGAGTACATGCTAATAGAAGATTAGTTTAGTTTTGAGATACCGTATGGAAACTGGCCATTCGGCCCACCAAGTCCACACCAACTATCAATCACCCGTTCACACTTGCTCTGTACTATCCCACCATCTCATCCCTCCCTACACAGTTAGAGCCAATTTTACAGCAGCCAATTAACCTACAAACCGACACGTCTTTGGGATGTGGGTGGAAACCGGAGCACCCAGAGGAAACCCATGTGGTCACAGGAAGAATATGCAAACTCCACACTGACAGCACCCCAGATCGGGATCCAACCAAAGTCTGGCTCTGTGAGGCAGCGGCTCTTTTTGAATTAGCTGTTAATCGTTTCTGTTCGCATTTCTTCTTTCCCTTCCCACCACTTCTGGGTTTACTCTCTTCACTCTAATCTTCACTTAACTTATCATTAACGTTTGAACTTTAGCAAGGCTTTTGACAAGATTCTGCATAGTAGGCTGAGCCAAAACTTTAGATCTTAGGGAACCAGAGTGAACTAACCTGGCTTGGTTATAGGAGTCAGATTGTAGTAGTAAGGGGGTTATTTATCAGATTAACCAGTGGTGTGCACAGGTGCTAGGTTCACAGTTGGTTTTCATCTATCATTTTGATGAGAACATACTGTAGGTGGCATGGTTAGTAAGTTTGGAGACTTTGAATTTGGTGGTGTAGTGGACAGTAAAGCATATTATCCAAGATAACCACAGGATCTTGATTAATTGGGACAATAGGCTGAGGAGTGGCAGATGGAATTTAACTTGGACAAGTGCGAAGTGATGCATTTTGGTGAGTTAAACCAGTGCAGGACTTTCATAGTCAATGGCAAACTCCTGGTGATTGTTGTAGAACTGAGAGACCAAGGCGTACAAGTACATCGTTCCCTGAAAGCGATGGACAGGGTTTTGATGAAGGCATTTAGCACACTCTCATTCATTGATCAGACCATTAAATACATGAGTAGGGAAGTCATGTTGCAACTGTACAAGACAGTGGTGAGACTGCACGGAGCATTGCGTGCTGTTCTATAGGAAGCACGTCATTAAGTTGGAAAGGGTGCAGAAAGGATTGGTAAGGATGTTACCAGGACTGGAAGATTTGAGTTACAAGGAGAAGGTGGATAGGGGTGAACGTTCTACCCTGGAGTATCGGTGGTTGAGGAGTGACCATATAGAGGTTTATAAAATCATGAGGCGCACATATAAGGTGAATGGTTACAGTCTTTTCCCCAGGGTATGCGAGTCAAAACTGGAAGGTACAGATTTAAGATGAAAAATACTGGAAAGGAGATGTAAGGAGACCTAAGGGATAAAGTTTTCACGCAGATAATGGTGGATGAGTTGCCAGAGGAAGTGGTGGAGGCAAGTCCATTTACAATGTTAGACAGATATGTGAATAGGAAAGGTCTCGAGAGAAATGGACCTCTCGAGATGCTGGCAAATGGGACCAGCTCAGATGGGTAACTTGGTCAGCATGGGCAACTTGGGTCAAAGGGAATGCCTATGTGTTGTATAACAATATGACAATCTCTTTATTGCCCTAAATACCCTTTTCCTGTTTAATCTCCCTTCCTACCCATTTCATCATTCAGGCTCTAGCTACCTTGATTCATGGTTGGAACCTAACCCCTCCCTTCATTATTTAATTCCAGTCTCCCTACCAATTTTTTAATTCCAATTTGCCAGCCCAGACCTGTTTTCAATCTACTGGATCTGGCCCTCCTCCAGTTCAGATGGTTATTTATCCTTTTACTTAGCAATTCTAAACAGTGAGATGCAACAATCATTGTTTTCTGAAAAGAGCCAACAGCTAAGTGCCCCCTTCTGTGCCATAATGACTCCAGGAATTCCCTTCTTCCCACCCCAACATATTGGACCCAGTCCACCTGAATACAATCAGATCTAACAATTTAGGGCAGCACGGTGGAGCAGCAGATAGAACTGTTGCCTCACAGTGCCAGACATCCGGGTTCAATCATGACAATGGCTACAGTCTGTGTGGAGTTTGTACATTCTTCCTGTGACAGCATGTGTTTCCTCTAGTTGTATCCGTTTTCTCCCACATACCAAAGACATATGGGTCTGTAGGTTGAAATTGTAAAATGTTCCTAACTGAGTAGGGAGTGGATGAGAACGTGGGATAACACAGAACTAGTATGAATATTTGAACAATGGTCGGAGTGGACCCATTGAGCAGAAGGCATCTGTTTCCATGTTTTATCTCTAAATTAAATTAAACAGAATTCTGCTGGGAAAGCAACATACTGATCAAGAAAACTTTCTACAGACACTTCTAAAATTAATTCTCTACCATTTTTGCTGATATTTTATGATAATTAACATTACAAAATAATCTCTACTCTGTGCCACTTGAAGCTTCGTAATATCATTGAAATTGTTCTGATATATATCTTCCACACTGATTGGAATAGAACCTGCTGGTCAATGTAATGATCCTATCTCTCTACTTTTGCAGATCTGACCTTGACCCCTGTCATATCCTCTCTCTCTCCATAAATGTTTATTTTCTCCTGAATCAATTGTACCAGCACCCACCATCTTCGCAGCCTTTATTCTTTCTGTGCCATAACTCTCCAGTAAATCATAAACCAATTTGTGGTGTCAATTAACCAGCTTTATCTGCCTTGTCAGGTGTCCTTTTGCATCAGACTGTTAAGCTTTCCTGAACTGATCATATTTCTTTTTAATCTGCTCCGATCCAGCACGGGGTCTCACTAATATTAGGGCAGTGTGTCATTTCCAATCCTCTGTATACATTGCTTCCCACTTCTAATTCCATATCCAGATCAGAACCGTCTTGACAAGTTCCTTTCAACTCTCCCAAAAGTACTTGAAAGAATATTAGTTCCCAAGTTTAGGAATCGGTGGCCCTCCCTCTTCCACCATCCATACATTCGCTTTTACTCTGCAGCTGTTCAGAGCTACACTTGACCACAGAGCTGAAGAGGCAACAATTCTGAAATCACAAAAGCTGCTGCCAAGATGCCTGCCTAATGATTCTTCTATAATTGCTGCATTTCCTAGCTTCCCTCTTCACTCCTGAATCTCTGAGCAATTCAGTTTCAAGAAGGGTCCCGACCCGAAATGTCACCATCTTTATTCTCCAGAGATACAGAGATACGCTGTGTTACTCCAGTACTTTGTATCTATGCATGCCAAAGAGTTAGCCCTGGTTAGGCCTTTGACCTCACTGGCATTCATAGCTCAATATTGGTCACAGATTGAAATGTACTTAGGGGATTCCTGCACAACCTGCCAAGAATGTCATTTCTAAATGAAAGTAATACTGCTAGTGACCATCTCCTGAAACATATTATCCACATCGCTATCCACCTTACGAAAGCACTTCATTGACACTGGTTTCTGATCAAACTGTGAAGCCCACATTCTAATAAAAGATTTGCAAATTGTGCTATGCAAGGGACAAGATTTTAATTAATTACCATTTGTTACTTTCTTGAACCAATACAAATTTCAAAGGCACAAAACCGCACTCATTTGAGTGGCTTCAGCACACCAAATATGCATTGTAAATGTTCTATCCCGCAACATTACCAATTATAAAGAAAAATGTGTCAGAATATCAGTTCATAGATTTAATTTATTCTTAAATCATATTCTGGACTCAACTATTAAAAGAGGCCACTGCTACATGTACTGATTTAACTTCAGTTTTCAATGCAGGGATGGAGTGCCAGCTGTCTTAAAATAGAAGTGCTCTACTTGATATTCTGTTTCCCCTTCACAATTTGATCCAGAGGCTCCAGTTCGGCCCTTAGAGGAAGAAACAGTCTTTCTATAGGTGACCCTTGGCCACAACTGTGTGGCTGAATCCTAGCTGCCCTCTGAACGATCAAGCAAACTATTTAGTCCAGGGATAATTGGGAATGAACAATCAATCTTTTGAAAATTCATTCTGTAAAATGCATTTGCTTGAAAGCAGGAAAATTAAAAATTGCCTTTGACATTCTAAAGGCACTCATGAAGTGTAAATGGACAATGCACATTCCATCTCACTACTACTTGTAATATATGGTAGACCTTAGAGGAACTGCTGCTATCAGCTGCACAAAAGAAATATGGATTTAGGAGTGGGGATGATTATCACTACCACATTAAAGCACTCCTCCTATGCAGGTGTTCCTTCTTGGTGTCTGAGATGTATTTATAGGCTCTGGAGATCATAGGATAGTGTAATGACTTGCAAACATGTTGAAAATCTTCAAGCTAAGTGTGATATTAATTCAAGGACAGTTTAATATTGAACACATAAAGTAATGCAAGTCTCCCTTTCATTGTTAAGCTTCATTCTACTAGTCCCCAGAAAGATTCCTTCTCTACAGATAATTGAACTGTAAAATTAATCAGTGTTTCCTCTGTTCTTTGTGTGTCATTATTCTAAGATGGCATCTGTGCTTCTGTCCATGGTACGAGTTACACTGAGTGTCATTACGGCAAAGGTAATAATATGTGCACGGCTTATGTTTACTGGACATGTACTGAACAAGCAAATCATGATGTCAGTTTGCGTGCAACCCTGGTTTGATGCCAGAGGATCCACATTAGAGTTTGGTGTCCCAACTCTTAGACAATAGGTGCAGGAGTAGGCCCTTCGGCCCTTCGAGCCAGCACCGTCATTCAATGTGATCATGGCTGATCATCCCCAATCAGTACCCATATCCCCTGACTCCGCTATCTTTAAGAACCCTATCTAGCTCTCTCTTGAAAGTATCCAGAGAACCGGCCTCCACTGCCCTCTGAGGCAGAGAATTCCACAGACTCACAACTCTCTGTGAGAAAAAGTGTTTCCTCGTCTACGTTCTAAATGGCTTACTCCTTATTCTTAAACTGTGGCCCCTGGTTCTGGACTCCCCCAACATCGGGAACATGTTTCCTGCCTCTCCAAATGCATGTCCAAACCCTTAACAATCTTATATGTTTCAATAAGATTCCCTCTCATCCTTCTAAACTCCAGAATGTACAAGCCCAGCTGCTTCATTCTCTCAGCATATGACAGTCCCGCCATCCCGGGAATTAACCTTGTAAACCTACGCTGCATTCCCTCAATAGCAAGAATGTCCTTCCTCAAATTAGGGAACCAAAACTGCACACAATACTCCAGGTGTGGTCTCACTAGGGCTCTGTACAACTGCAGAAGAACCTCTTTGATCTTAATCCCACTCAACCTGGAATGCATTCTGCGACAGCAAGACAAAAACAGAAAGTGCTCGAAATACTCAGCGAGTCAGGCCACATCTGTGGGAGGAGATGTGTAGGAATGAACTCAAGGTTTAAACCGAAGATAGACACAAAATGTTATATCTCTCTATATCATCGTCCATATCACTCGTTTACCTTTCCCGTGACTTTCAGTCTGAAGAAGGTTCTCGACCCGAAACGTCACTTATTCCTTCTCTCCAGAGATGCTGCCTGTCCCGCTGAGTTACTCTGTCTTCTGTGGGAGGAGAAGCGCAGTAAAAATGTCACAGTCTTCGGGATTCTGACAAAGTGCCTGCACCCTGAAACATTAGCATTGTTTCTCTTCCCACAGATGCAGTCTGACCTGCTGATTATTTCCAGCATTTTCTGTTTCTGTTTTGTATTTCTAATATCTGCAGTTTTCTTTTTGATTTCTGCAACAAAAACCTGCTCGCTCCACCTCTCACCAACAATGGTCACACATCGCTTTCAGGCTGGCCTCTGGCCTCTGGTTGATGCATTCAGACTGTTGTTCTCAATTGTTCAAATACAACACGGTGACACAACATTGGAGTTGCAGTCTTTAGTGCCAGAGACCCACGATTGATCCTGACTACGGGTGCTTTCTGTGTGGAGTTGGTATGTTCTTGCCGTGATCTGCGTGGGTTTTCTCCGGGAGCTCCGGCTTCCTCCTACACTCCAAAGACGTACAGGCTTATAGGCTAATTGGCTTGGTGAAATTGTAAATTGTCCCTAGTGCATGTAAGATAATGTTGGTGTGCGGGGATCGTTGGGTGGTGTGGACTCGGTGTGTTGAAGGGCCTGTTTCCGCGCTGTATCTCTAATCTAAAGTATTTGGTGTCCACTCCAGTAGCTGCAAGCTGCTAAAGTCCAGCATTAATAAAGCTTAGGTACACAAAAATGCTGGAGAAACTCAGCAGGTACAGCAGGATCTATGGAGCGAAGGAAATAGGTAACGTTTCGGGCCGAAACCCTTCTTAAGCTTAATAAAGCTTAGACTGACTGCAAGTCTTCTGCACCAGTTACCGACAGACATTGTGGGACGGGGCAGGCATTCCTCTGGAAATGCTGCATGATTGGAAGAATAAGCAGAGGTCACAGGGGCTGGGTTGGATAGGCTGCTTAAAGATTAATGAGAAGGTTTAAAGGGCTCTCAGTGAGAGGCCATATCCTCCCGGGGTGTTGGTGATGTACTTCCCATTCCCAGCCTCTATGAACAACAGCTGTAACTTCTACAGATATTAGTGTTGCCCTAACTGAAATGCTCAAAACCTCTGCACACAAGACCTTTGAGCTCGGTCAGTGCGCCCTTGCTGGTGACCATTATCACTGGACTATTTACAGAACTTACATTATTCTTCACTGTTTTCAAAGAGAAATCACTGGCCCTCCCTGTATAAAGAGATTTAAGCCTCATTCACAATCCCTTGCCACAGAGTGGAACATGCATATGATTCCACATGCTGCAAGGTTCTGCATCCTGTGGGATATCGCTGACTGCATCCAAATCATAATCTGTCTGGTGCATGTATCGCAAGAGATAGAGAGCCCATGTTCTCAATGTCTGGCTGATATGCAAACCAATGGCTCCTGTTATTCAGTTTAATGCCTTGGCTGAATTCACAATGTCATTATTCAGCCGCCAAGGCAAATGTGGAGGTGGGCACAGGGCGATGAGAGCTACCTACTGCCAGCAGTGCTCTTAATTCAATGTGTCATCCGTGCACCTGCAAACCTTCTGAAACAATGCATCCTCTGCCTGAACTGGTCTGTACGGGCTCCATGGCACTTGGCAGAATGAGAGTCTGCAAATCATGCAAATCAGTCGGCAATAACAGGTTGCGGAGCCTTCTCTACACTATAAGTGAAGGACATGGTTTACTCATGCATTGTGATCTCAGCCCATTTAGCATAGACTATTAAACTTTGCTCTCCCTACCTGCTCTCCCTCAATAAATCTGAAGTGGCTGAAAACTTTGCAAAAGAGTTTAGTTACAATCCTAAACATCAGTTTTTATTAACATTTTAACTTCATACCAAAGCCATCGATTGCGTAGATCTCAAATTGACATTAGTATAATAGACAAATAGAATGGAAATCAAGGTTTATTTATGTAGTCAAATTAGGTCACTGTATATTTCAGTATGAAAACTAGTTCCAGCCAGACCTAAAGGCAGATTTGCTGAAAAATACGGTAGGATATTAGCACACACAAGACTTACTGTACTCATTTGAAATACCTTACCTTCTATGTTAGCACAACCAAAAGGACAAAAATTCCACTGGAAATAATCCTTAACAATGAATAAGCTTTCATGAACCAGTATCAAAATGGATAGTTTCAAGTTGAGGAGCTACAGTTGATGTGTCAGAAATTAAAAAAAAACAAAGGCCAAACAAGTTACAATTACATCAAATTTTTCCCTGTCACCAAAGATAGACACAAATTGCTGGAGCTCCAGCCTCATCGACTGCATCCAGTGTTCCTGATGTGGCCTCCTGTATATCAGTGAGATCAAGCGTAGACTTTGCAACAACTTTGTTGGACACTTGCACTTGGTCTGCCAAGGCATGTGGGATGTTGCGGTCACTAACCATTTTAATGCCCCTTCCCATTCCCATCCTGACCTTTCTGTCCAGGGTCTCCTCCTTTACTAGAGCTACGACACACACAAACTGAAGGAACAACACGTCATATTTCATGTGGGAACCAATGGTGTGAACATTGAATTCTCCAATATTAGTTAACTTCTACAAACACCCCCCTTTCTCCTCCCCATTCTTCCACAAACTCCCAATCCCTTTCTTCCCCCACCCCCACTCACCCCTTGTACCCTGGCTGACCTTGGAGGGGTTTCTCCCCTCCCTCTCCCCATCTACCGACATTCCTTCCTCCAGCTTCACAATTCGTAACTCTTTATCCTTTCGGCTCACTCCCTTTTTTCCCAACTCTGGCCATTGTGCCAATCTAACTATTAAAAAACATCCTCACCTATGTTCACCCATTGTCGGCCAAGCTTTGTCCTGCCCCTCCTTTCTTCCAGCTTTGTATAGGAAAGAACTGCAGATGCTGGTTTTAATCAAAGATAGACACAAAATGCTGGAGTAACTCAACGGGTGAGGCAGCATCTCTGGAGAGAAGGAATGGGTGACGTTTCGGGTGGAGACCCTTCTTCAGACTGAGAGTCAGAAGAGAGGGAAATAAGATAAGGAAGGGTACACAGAACATGTACTGTGTGAAAAGAACAAATCAAAGCAGATGATGATCAAGGAAGGGTACAATGTTGGATGAAGGAAAGGTGACAAGGAGATACAAACAGCAAAATTAAGCAGGATGACAGTGAAACGTAGGAGAACTAGGGTGGGGGAGGGACGGAGAGAGAGGGAAAGCGAGGGTTACTTGAAGTTAATGAAATCAATTTCATTCCACTGGGTTGTAAGCTGCCCACGCGAAGTATGAGGTACTGCACAACAGGTAGTGACCCTAGCTTTATCCTGGGCTCCCGGTGCTATTAAACCAAATGACAGGGGCACTGGTTTACACATCAGCCACAGACTGAGAGAATGGGCTCTCTATCACTTGTGAGACAGATACAGATTGTGGTTTGGATGTAACCAGCAGTATTCCACAAACGGAGAAGCTTGCAGCATGTGGAACCATATGCATGTTCCACTCTTTGCTTTTCTGTTTCTGCTTTATAATTCTAATATCTGCAGTTTTCTTTTTGATTTCTGCAACGTACCTGCACGCTACACCACCTCTCACCATCACTAATCGCTCTCAGGCTGGCTGCTGGCTGATGCCTTCAGACGGTTGTTCTGAATAGTTCAAGTATTTGGTGTCCACTACTAAGCTACAAGCTGCTAAAGTCCAGCATTAATAAAGTTTAGACTGACTTCAAGTCTTCTGCACCAGCTGCCGACAGACATTGTGGGACGGGGCAGGCATTTCCTCTGGAAATGTTGCATGACTGGAGGAATAAGCAGAGGTCACAGGGGCTGGGTTGGATAAGTTGCTTAAAGAGAAATGAGAAGGTTTATAGGGATCTCAGTAAGAGGCCATATCCTCCCGGGGTGTTGGTGATGTACTTCCCATTCCCAGCTTCCATGAGCAACGGCTGTAACTTCTTTAGATATTAGTGTTGCCCAAACTGAAACGCCCACCTTCCCCACACAAGACCTTTAAGCTTCATCAGTATCCCCTTGCCATTGGCCATTATCACTGGACTATTTACAGAAAATCACATCATTCAGAGCCTCAGTTGATGTCAGAAATAAAACAAAACACATATGCCAAATAAAGGTGCAATCACATCACTATTGTCAGAGACACAGCAGGAAGTGACCAGGGTTTTATCCTGACCTCCGGTGCTATCTGCATGTAGTTTACATATTTCCCTCTGTGACTGCCTGGGTCTCTGCTGGGTCCTCTTGTTTCCTCCCATTTTGAAAAGGCATGCTGGTTGTTAGACTTTAGACTTTAGAGATACAGCATGGATACAGACCCTTCGGCCCAACCAGACCACAACAACCAGCGATTGCCCCATACACCAGCACTATCCTACACACGAGGGAGAATTTACAATATATAGATGCCAATTAATCAACAATCCTGTACATCTTTGGATGGTGGGAGAAAGCTGGAGCACCCAGAGAAAACCCAATGTGGTCACAGGGAGAATGTACAAACTCCAGATAGTCAGGATCGAAACTGAGTATCTGGCGCTGTAAGACAGCAACTCTACCGCTGCTCCACTGTGTCACCCTTTAGGTTAATGGTTTGCAGTAAATTGCTCCAAATGTCGGCGGATGGTTGGAGAATGAGGGTGGAGCTGAGAATATGAGAGAGGACAGATCAGTAAATGAGGGAATGGGATTATTCTGAGACCCAGCATAGAACCAATCTCCTTTCAAGTTATGAGAAGTGTGGAGCGATGTGCTGTTTTGGTACCTCCATGCAAGGCTGAAGACATATTGAGCAGTTGGATGAAGCTTACTGGAATAGTTGCTATAGTCTTTGGCTTGACTTCAGGCTTCTACTGAAGTTAGCTTTTCCCAAGCATAGCATTATCATTCACGATTCTCTGGGAGCAGAGCAGAGCATGGCTGGGCAAATGGCCGGCGGGACAAGCTGATTGAAGATGAAGGAAAGTGTTTATGGGCTCTCAGAGGGAGATCACATCCACACAGATTGTTCAATTTCCAGCAACACATCAAAGAACATTATCATTGGAACGTGCCACCAGTCCCAACACTACACATTGTCTTTGGGCTAGCTGGAGACACAGGGCATGTGTGGAGTATTGACAGAGTTGGAAATGAGGTGGGAGTTTGCAACCTTCACGTGGTCCACCCTGTTTCGACTAATGCAATCAACCCGACATGCACAAATAAGATCAAATAGAACAAGTTGACCTACAACTTTAGGCTGTGCATGCCATACGCAAGAAGAAGAAGGAAGGAGGAGGAAGGAGGAAGGAGGAAGGAGGAAGGAGGAAGGAGGAAGGAGGAAGGAGGAAGGAGGAAGGAGGGAGGAGGGAGGAGGGAGGAGGGAGGAGGGAGGAGGGAGGAGGGAGGAGGGAGGAGGGAGGAGGGAGGAGGGAGGAGGAGATGGGAGGAGATGGAGGAGGAGGAGGAGGAAGTGGAGGAGGAGGTGGTGGAGGAGGAGATGGAGGAGGAGGAGGAGGTGGTGGAGGAGGAGAAGGAGGAGGAGGAGGAGGAGGAGGAGGAGGAGGAGAGATGGAAATGAAATGAAGGATTTTGAGGACAGACAAGGTGAAGAAATGGCAGAAATTCATATTAATTTACTCATTGTGCCCAGGTGTTCAATGAGAAGAACATCTTACATAAAAAAAGACACAATGTGCTGGAGTATCTCAGCAGGTCAGACAGCGGTTCTCCAGAGATGCTGCCTAATCTGCAGAGTTGCTCCAGCACTTTGTGTCATGTTTTTCTAAACCAGCATGTGCAGCTCCTTGCATCTGCATCTTATCAATATCATATGTTGTGCTTGATCTCCACCCACTACACTATCTTGATTTTGGATAATTTTGTCATACACAGAACCTGCCGGATTATTTAAGTAAATATGGGTTCTATTTTGCTTGATGAACCCTAATTGGAATACTGAAGTACAAATATACAAGTTGTGCCATGGAAGAGTGTTCTTATTATATCTAAAACAACCTTTCTAGTCATTCTTAAATAGATCTCTAGAGGCCACTGGAAAATTGCCAAAAGGCATTGAAGATGTTTGCATTATGTGGGAGGAAGAAAGATGATCCACTTGTGCACCTGCTACGAGCGACAAGCTCACAAGATGTGTTATTATTTAGCATCATACACCTGCCTCTGGTGCTCTACTTGAGGACAACAGATCATCAGATAAATACAGATGAGGTTCATTGCTGAACCCAGCACATATCGTTTCAGTATGACTTGATTGTACTCATGTATAGAGTGATTAGACTGGATAGCACTCCAACACTCTTTATACATGACCAGCATCACCACCACAATAATGCAGCACCAACTTCGATGGACTTTACTAGAATGTTGCCTGGGTTTCAACAACTAAGTTACAGAGATAGGTTGAATAAGTTAGGTCTTTATTCTCTGGAGCGCAGAAGGTTAAGGGGGGACTTGATAGAGGTCTTTAAAATGATGAGAGGGATAGACAGAGTTGATGTGATCAAGCTTTTCCCTTTGAGAATAGGGAAGATTCAAACAAGAGGACATGACTTCAGAATTAAGGGACAGAAGTTTAGGGGTAACATGAGGGGGAACTTCTTTACTCAGAGAGTGGTAGCGGTGTGGAATGAGCTTCCAGTGGAAGTGGTGGCGGCAGGTTCGTTGGTATCATTTAAGAATAAATTGGATAGGCATATGGATGAGAAGGGAATGGAATGGAGGGTTATGGTATGAGTGCAGGCAGGTGGGACTAAGGGAAAAAAATTGTTCGGCGCGGACTTGTAGGGCCGAGATGGCCTGTTTCCGTGCTGTAATTGTTATATGGTTATATGGTTATATGGACTGGCCATGTCCAACACACGTCTCCCTAAACAAATCCTATACTCTCAATTGAAGGAAGTTCGGCGTGCCCCCAGCGGGCCAAAGAAACACTTCAAGGACAACATCAAGAACAGTCTGAAGAAATTCCACATCACATCGATCAACTGGGAACACATTGCACTGGACAGGCGCTCCTGAAGGAAATCCGTGCAGGAAGGAGTTACACGCCACAAAATGAAACTACGCCGTGTCACAGAGACAAAGCGACAGCACCATAGAATAGAATGCAATTTATTGTCATTCAAACCTAGGTTTGAACGAAATATCATTTCTACAGGTTTTTTTTTACATTACAAAACAATCCAAGACCCACACTTAACACAGTTTACATAAACATCCATCACAGTGAGTCTCCAACATCTCCTCACTGTGATGGAAGGCAAAGTCTTTATCTCTTCCCTTTGTTCCTTCTCCCGTGGTCCAGCAGTCCAACTGCAGAGTCGAGGCGAACTGGGGCTCCGATGTTAAAGCCCCCGGTGGGCGATGGCAAGTCCTGAGGCCGTTTAAGCCACGCCGGGCGATGTTAGGCCCCGGCTCCATGTCCTTAAACCCGCGATTCCAGCGGGAGAAGTCGCCTTTGCGGAGCTCGGAAAAGTGGTCTCCCACCAGGGATTTGGAGCTCCCGATGTTCCCGTACACCGGGTCTGCGGCCGGTGCCTCCGAACTCCAAAAGTCGGGTCGCAGCCGCACGCCACCACAGCTCTTCCCGCTCCGAAGTTGGCCAGCTCCGCGATGTCAGTTCCGCAGGCTCTGCAACTGGAGCCCTCAGGTTAGTCCCGGCCGGAGGTCACCGCCGGCTGCACGATGTTAGGCCCTACGACATCCGAGACCCGACAGGGAATAGTCGGGTCCCGCACAGGGAAGAGATTTAAACGGTTTCCCCCACAGCCCCCCCACCACCCCCCACATATACACAGCTAAAAAAAATAATAAAAACTAACTCAAAACATACATTTAACAAGACAAAAATAAAAAAAGACAGACGACTGTAGTCGAGCCGCTGCCGTTAGGCGCCGCCACTAACACCACCATAAGTAGAGCGAGAAGGAGGCACGACGACTACCAACCACCGCCAGTCTCCACTGACCACCAAGGTGTGTGGATCGCGGATCGGCCTCTACAGACATCTGCAGACCCACCCATAGACCACCCTATGGACAGGAGAGGACAGCCATACTAGTTTCAAGTGACTGCCGATGATGATGACAGTTAATACTGTATCTTGGTGCACATAGTAATAATAAACCACATCAATGTTAGCAAGGATTGATGCAAGCAACAATTGCTCTAAATACAGTGAATTTTGGCCACTTTTGAATTGATTCCAACTCCACCCCAGACGCTGTTCATTCTTTATAATCTTTTTTTCCTCCATAAATTCCTCTATTCATCCAACTGTCGCGGCCACTTTAACGACCATCCTTGCTGATATATTTCACAAATTTTGCTCAACTCCAGATGAGATTAAATGCAGCCTGACCTTTCCTCTCCTTTGTAATTTTCTTGAGTTTGACTTTTGCTTCTGGTGTTTAAACCTGGTGGACAGTTAGGCACAAATCAACATTTATAATAGTAAAGACTTGACGGGAAGCATCATGCCTTCCATTTAATTTATATCACTAATCTCTTAAAAGCTCTAAATTACAAACAAAAAGGTGCATTGAAAATTATTCTATTTATTAGTTCAAAAATGAGAGATTTACAATTCAGGGAACAACAGTGGCAGAAATTGTATTGCTTATGTCAGCAGTTATAAGATTGTTTGTGCAGCATTGTCAAGGTCAAACCATTGGAAACAGTAGGAAAAAACGACGTGCAAAAAAAGATTTATTCTAAAAAAAATCATGTTTACTGAAAATAAGTAAGACAATGACAGCTTAAATGAACAAACATCTGAATGTTTAAGAAGTTCCAACACAACAGCAAGTTTTAAATGCCTTTTTTTCAGACTATGAAAGGAAAATAAAACAGTTTATGTGTTAACCTGAACGTTAATTCTTGCTTGTAAATGCAGTGAATTAGACACTGCATGATGTTTGATAGAGGGCTGCAAGGGAGTGAGTTATGGGCTCCCATGGCTTGTAGTATTGTGATTCACTGCGTTGAACCATGTGCAAATCACCAGCTACCTCGTGTAATGTGACGGCATGACTGCAGTCCTTAAACAAGCTTTGAAAATGGGTGCACTGTTAGTAATTTGGGATCAGTACCTCCAACATGGATTTGGCACATAACTTCTGCACACCGAATTGAAGGTTATGGCAAGACAGGTTTGACTTTCCAAAATGCAACACCTCACACCTATCTGTATTAAACTCCATTAACCATTGCTGAACCCACTCATAAAACTGTTCAAGATCCTGATGTAATATTTTGATAACCATCATCACCATCTACAATAACTCACTTCAGTTTCATGTTCATGTGAGATAGAACCTAGCTGATCTAATCTCTCCTTATATCTACAGCCCAGCTTTCCACGCAACATCTGGTGACCTTCTTATCCATTCTCTATTTTTACCACATCCTTCCCGTAGATTGGTGACGGGGCACAATATACTAATACACTAATGCACAGTCTACCTAATGTTTTGAACAACTGCAACATGACATCTCAACTTTTATACTCTCACACTCAATACCTCTGCTTATGACCTTATGCATCTGTATTAGTATTTTACAAGGTGCTATGGACTTGCACCCCAAGATCTCTCTGTACATAATCCCTCCCCATGGCCCCTGCACTTCATTCTATATGACCTACCCAAATATCACTTCCTAATGTGCAATACTTCATACTTATCTGGATTTAATTCCATTTGCCATCACTCAGCCCAACCGTCCAGCTTATCTATATCCCACAGTATCTTTGGGCAACAATTTTGCTTGGGCAACTTACAACCCAACGGTATGAACAATGATTGATCTAACTTCAAGTAACCCTTGCATCCCCTCTCTATCTGTCCCTCCCCCACCCTAGTCATTGTACTAGTTTCCCTGTCATCCTGATGAGTTTCATTGTCTGTGTAGCTTGTTTACACCCAGCCCACAGCCTAACAATGGCCCGTTTCCTTTATCATTATTATTTTTTGGATATCTTTCATTTATTTGTTCTACATCTCTCTATATCACCATTTATATCTCTCCTTTCCCTTTCCCCTGGCTCTGTCTGAAAACACCACCCATTCCTTTTCTCCAGCGATGCTGTCTGACCCGCTGAGTTATTCCAGATTTTTTGTGTCTATCAACCTTCTTCATTCATTTTTTGTGATATCTGTAAACTTACTAACCATATCAACTACATTCTCAGCCAGATCATTTATATAAATTACAAAGCCTCCGGCCCCAACCCCAGCCTCCCTTAAATAATGACCATAACTGGTTCATTTTGTTCTAATTCATTCAAGGGATGTGGGCATCGCAGGTTGAGCCAGCATTTAACTGCCCATCCACTGCCCTTGAGAAGATGGCGCTGAGCTGCCTTCTTTAACTGCTCGAGGTGTGAGTGTGCCCACAATGCTGTTCGAGAAGAGTCGCGGGGATTTGACACAGTGAAGGTGAAGGAATGGCACTGCATGTCCAGGTCAGGATGGTGCATGGCTTGCAGGGCAACTTCCAGAAGGTATTCCCATACATCTGCTGCCCTTCTTGCTGGTAGAGATTGGGGGTTTGGAAGATACTATCTAAGAAGTCTTGGTGAGTTGTTGCCGCTCACCCCATAAGTCGTACAACCTGCTCTTTCTATGCGATGGTGGTGGAGTGAGTGAGTGGTTGTGGATGGGGGGGGCCGAAATATGAGCCATTATTTCATCACTGGAATTGAGCTGAATCGATTGCTGCAACTGAGTCAAGTTCAAGTGAGTTTATTGTCATGTGTCCCTGTATAGGACAATGAAATTCTTGCTTTGCTTCAGCACACAGAACAAAGTAGGCATTTACTACAAAACAGATCAGTGTGTCCATATACCGTAATATAAATATATTCACACATGAATAAATAAACTGATAAAGTGCAAATAACAGATAATGGGTTATGAATAATCAGAGTTTTGTCCGAGCCAGGTTTAATAGCCTGATGGCTGAGGGGAAGTAGCTATTCCTGAACCTGGTTGTTGCTGTCTTCAGGCTCCTGTACCTTCTGCCTGAAGGTAGCAGGGAGATGAGTTTGTGGCCAGGATGGTGTGGGTCTTTGATGATACTGCCAGCCTTTTTGAGACAGCGACTGCGATAAATCCCCTCGATGGAAGGAAGGTCAGAGCCGATGATGGACTGGGCAGTGTTTACTACTTTTTGTAGTCTTTTCCTCTCCAGGGCGCTCAAATTGCCGAACCAAGCCACGATGCAACCGGTCAGCATGCTCTCTACTGTGCACCTGTAGAAGTTAAAGAGAGTCCTCCTTGACAAACCGACACTCCGTAATCTTCTCAGGAAGTAGAGACGCTGATGAGCTTTCTTGATAATTGCATTAGTGTTCTCGGACCAGGAAAGATCTTCAGAGATGTGCACGCCCAGGAATTTGAAGCTCTTGACCCATTCAACCATCGAGGTTGATAAAAACGGGGCTGTGTTTCCCCCTCCTACTCCTTCCAAAGTCCACAATCAGTTCCTTGGTTTTGCTGGTGTTGAGGGCCAGGTTTTTGCACTAGCACCATATGGACAGTTGCTCGATCTCTCTTCTATACTCTGGCTCATCCTCATCAGTGATACGTCCCACAACAGTGGTGTCGTCAGCGAACTTGATGATGGAGTTCGCACTGTGACTGGCTACGCAGTCATGAGTATAGAGTGAGTACAGCAGGGGGCTGAGCACGCAGCCTTGAGGTGCTCCCGTGCTGATTGTTATCGAGGCTGACACATTTCCACCAATACGAACAGACTGTGTCCTCAACGATGATGCAGCTATTGACTGTCCCTGAAGGAAACAAAACCTCTTTATTTACTGTATGTGTTTTTCAGTTCACAGACTACCCAGCTTGTTTACATCATAGTCATGTAATCATGATCATGTTGTCTTTTTGTTGACTGGTTAGCATGCAACCAAAAGCTTTTCACTGTACCTCGGTACACGTGTCAATAATAAACTAAACTAATATCTGAGTGCGTCGCGTTCCATTATGATATTGCTGATGTGTGCCCAATGGTTTTCCTGTGTGGATACATCATGTGGGAATGAAAGTAAACCCAAGTCTCAGGCCGATTAAAATGTGCGATTATTTAGCAATCAATTTCACTCAACAATTCATTCCAATAGGATAGAACATTTATGCCACTGGGTTTCTGTTTTGTTCTTTTTTGCTGTAACTTAGAACCATCACATGGTTACAACAGTGCATGATTTTCAAAAATGCACAATTGAAAGATGAAACTTTAGGAAATAGAAACATGTTATGGTGTCATCACAGAAATAACATGTTTCTAAAGCTGGTAATGATCTACTTAACCAAAGTTCATTCATCCATGTCCTGATCAAACATAAATATGATTTTTTGTTTTGCTGCAAACTTCGGGTGCTGAATCACAGTGAACTTCCACCTCAGACATTGTGGCAAGTCAATTTCCACTCTGCCTTTTCCCATTCGGCCAAACTCTTTATGTACCAAAGTAAGACACAAAATGCTGGAATAGCTCAACAGGTCAGGCAGCATCTCTAGAGAACGTGGATAGGCGACATTTTAGGTCAGGACCCTTTTTTCAGACTGATTGCAGGTGGAGGGGTTAAAAAGCTGGAATAATCTAAATTGAGTATGAAGAAGGGTCTCGATCCGAAACATCACCCATTCCTTCTCTCCAGAGATACTGCCTGTCCCGCTGAGTTACTCCAGCTTTTTGTGTCTATCTTTGATTAAAACCAGCATCTGCAGTTCTTTCCTATACAAAGCTTGAAGAAAGGAGGGGCAGGACAAAACTTGGCCGACAATGGGTGAACATAGGTGAGGATGTTTTTTAATAGTTAGATTGGCACAATGGCCAGAGTTGGGGAAAAAAAGGAGTGAGCCGAAAGGATAAAGAGTTACGAATTGTGAAGCTGGAGGAAGGAATGTAGGTGGATGGGGAGAGGGAGGGGAGAAACCCCTCCAAGGTCAGCCAGGGTACAGGGGGTGAGTGGGGGAAGAAAGGGATTGGGAGTTTGGGGAAGAATGGGGGGGAGAAAGGGGGGTGTTTGTAGAAGTTAACATATATTGGAGAATTCAATGTTCATACCATGAAATATGACGTGTTGTTCCTTCAGTTTGTGTGTGTCGTAGCTCTAGCAAAGGAGGAGACCCTGGACAGAAAGGTCAGGATGGGAATGGGAAGGGGCATTAAAATGGGAAGGGGCATTAACCTGAACGTTAATTCTTGCTTGTAAATGCAGTGAATTAGACACTGCATGATGTTTGATAGAGGGCTGCAAGGGAGTGAGTTATGGGCTCCCATGGCTTGTAGTATTGTGATTCACTGCGTTGAACCATGTGCAAATCACCAGCTACCTCGTGTAATGTGACGGCATGACTGCAGTCCTTAAACAAGCTTTGAAAATGGGTGCACTGTTAGTAATTTGGGATCAGTACCTCCAGCATGGATTTGGCACATAACTTCTGCACTCCGAATTGAAGGTTATGGCAAGACAGGTTTGACTTTCCAAAATGCAACACCTCACACCTATCTGTATTAAACTCCATTAACCATTGCTGAACCCACTCATAAAACTGTTCGAGATCCTGATGTTATATTTTGATAACCATCATCACCATCTACAAAGGGTCAGAAGAAGGGTTTCGGCCCGAAACGTCGCCTATTTCCTTCGCTCCATAGATGCTGCTGCACCCGCTGAGTTTCCCCAGCAATTTTGTGTACCTACCATCTGCAATAACTCACTTCAGTTTCATGTTCATGTGAGATAGAACCTAGCTGATCTAATCTCTCCTTATATCTACAGCCCAGCTTTCCACGCAACATCTGGTGACCTTCTTATCCATTCTCTATTTTTACCACATCCTTCCTGTAGATTGGTGACGGGGCACAATATACTAATACACTAATGCACAGTCTACCTAATGTTTTGAACAACTGCAACATGACATCTCAACGTTTATACTCTCACACTCAATACCTCTGCTTATGACCTTATGCATCTGTATTAGTATTTTCAGGGAGCTATGGACTTGCACCCCAAGATCTCTCTGTACATAATCCCTCCCCATGGCCCCTGCACTTCATTCTATATGACCTACCCAAATATCACTTCCTAATGTGCAATACTTCATACTTATCTGGATTTAATTCCATTTGCCATCACTCAGCCCAACCGTCCAGCTTATCTATATCCCACAGTATCTTTGGGCAACAATTTTGCTTGGGCAACTTACAACCCAACGGTATGAACAATGATTGATCTAACTTCAAGTAACCCTTGCATCCCCTCTCTATCTGTCCCTCCCCCACCCTAGTCATTGTACTAGTTTCCCTGTCATCCTGATGAGTTTCATTGTCTGTGTAGCTTGTTTACACCCAGCCCACAGCCTAACAATGGCCCGTTTCCTTTATCATTATTATTTTTTGGATATCTTTCATTTATTTTTTCAACATCTCTCTATATCACCATTTATATCTCTCCTTTCCCTTTCCCCTGGCTCTGTCTGAAAACACCACCCATTCCTTTTCTCCAGCGATGCTGTCTGACCCGCTGAGTTATTCCAGCTTTTTTGTGTCTATCAACCTTCTTCATTCATTTTTTGTGATATCTGTAAACTTACTAACCATATCAACTACATTCTCAGCCAGATCATTTATATAAATTACAAAGCCTCCAGCCCCAACCCCAGCCTCCCCTAAATAATGACCATAACTGGTTCATTTTGTTCTAATTCATTCAAGGGATGTGGGCATCGCAGGTTGAGCCAGCATTTAACTGCCCATCCACTGCCCTTGAGAAGATGGCGCTGAGCTGCCTTATTTAAAGCAGCACATTTGGAAAGTGGTGAAATCATTGGACAAAGTCAGCATGGATTTACAAAAGGTAAATCATGTCTGACGAATCTTATAGAATTCTTCGAGGATGTAACTAGTAGCGTGGATAGGGGAGAACCAGTGGATGTGGTGTATCTGGACTTCCAGAAGGCTTTCGACAAGGTCCCACATAAGAGATTAGTTTACAAACTTAAAGCACACGGCATTGGGGGTTCAGTATTAATGTGTATAAAGAACTGGCTGGCAAACAGGAAGCAAAGAGTAGGAGTAAACGGGTCCTTTTCACAATGGCAGGCAGTGACTAGTGGGGTATCGCAAGGTTCAGTGCTGGGACCCCAGCTATTTACAATATATATTAATGATCTGGATGAGGGAATTGAATGCAACATCTCCAAGTTTGCGGATGACACTAAGCTGGGGGGCAGTGTTAGCTGTGAGGAGGATGCTAGGAGACTGCAAGGTGACTTGGATAGGCTGGGTGAGTGGGCAAATGTTTGGCAGATGCAGTATAATGTGGATAAATGTGAGGTTACCCATTTTGGTGGCAAAAACAGGAAAGCAGACTATTATCTAAATGGTGGCCGACTAGGAAAAGGGGAGATGCAGCGAGACCTGGGTGTCATGGTACACCAGTCATTGAAAGTGGGCATGCAGGTGCAGCAGGCAGTGAAGAAAGCGAATGGTATGTTAGCTTAAATAGCAAAAGGATTTGAGTATAGGAGCAGAGAGGTTCTACTGCAGTTGTACAGGGTCTTGGTGAGACCACACCTGGAGTATTGCGTACAGTTTTGGTCTCCAAATCTGAGGAAGGACATTATTGCCATAGAGGGAGTGCAGAGAAGGTTCACCAGACTGATTCCTGGGATGTCAGGACTGTCTTATGAAGAAAGACTGGATAGACTTGGTTTATACTCTCTAGAATTTAGGAGATTGAGAGGGGATCTTATAGAAACTTACAAAATTCTTAAGGGGTTGGACAGGCTAGATGCAGGAAGATTGCTCCCGATGTTGGGGAAGTCCAGGACAAGGGGTCACAGCTTAAGGATAAGGGGGAAATCCTTTAAAACCGAGATGAGAATAACTTTTTTCACACAGAGAGTGGTGAATCTCTGGAACTCCCTGCCACAGAGGGTAGTCGAGGCCAGTTCATTGGCTATATTTAAGAGGGAGTTAGATGTGGCCCTTGTGGCTAAGGGGATCAGAGGGTATGGAGAGAAGGCAGGTACGGGATACTGAGTTGGATGATCAGCCATGATCATATTGAATGGCGGTTCAGGCTCGAAGGGCCGAATGGCCTACTCCTGCACCTAATTTCTATGTTTCTATGTTTCTATGTTTAACTGCTCGAGGTGTGAGTGTGCCCACAATGCTGTTCGAGAAGAGTCGCTGGGATTTGACACAGTGAAGGTGAAGGAATGACACTGCATGTCCAGGTCAGGATGGTGCATGGCTTGCAGGGCAACTTCCAGAAGGTATTCCCATACATCTGCTGCCCTTCTTGCTGGTAGAGATTGGGGGTTTGGAAGATACTATCTAAGAAGTCTTGGTGAGTTGTTGCCGCTCACCCCATAAGTTGTACAACCTGCTCTTTCTATGCGATGGTGGTGTAGTGAGCGAGTGGTTGTGGATGGGGGGCCGAAATATGAGCCATTATTTCATCACTGGAATTGAGCTGAATCGATTGCTGCAACTGAGTCAAGTTCAAGTGAGTTTATTGTCATGTGTCCCTGTATAGGACAATGAAATTCTTGCTTTGCTTCAGCACACAGAACAAAGTAGGCATTAACTACAAAACAGATCAGTGTGTCCATATACCATAATATAAATATATTCACACATGAATAAATAAACTGATAAAGTGCAAATAACAGATAATGTAGCAATGTTACAAAATTTTGAGATTTTAAAAATCAAGTCTGCAATTTATCCCATCAGATAAAGCATAAACATAAGTTTAATTTGACACCTAATTCACTTTCATATCTCAAGTATTTAAAAAGTTATGGCCATTTTCATACTGGGAAATGAGCATCTTGTTCCCTATTGATTTTCTATGGACATAACAAAAAAGCTGTGATCGTGAACAGTCAAAAGCCCATAACTTTCTTAAAAATTAAGAGAACTGAATGAAATTTTCAGTTATCATAGATTGAAGCATTCTGAAACAAATATAAAATAATCTTGTTCAAAAGGGAACTGCAGATGCTGGAATATCGAAGGTACACAAAATTGCTGGAGGAACTCAGCGGGTGCAGCAGCATCTATGGAGCGAAGGAAATAGGAGGAGAACTTCTTCAAAGTAAATAATCTTACTTGGATGACCTGAAATTAAAGCATATAATTAGTTAGTTACCCAATTGTAGCTAATATCAGACTTCAATTACTAGATCTAAACATCTATCCATTTCTTAATAAATGATTAACATTTTTAAATAGCCTAAATGTCCAAATAATATTCACAAATAATTCACAATAAAACATGATTTTTAAATCTCATTTACATTAATTTATAGACCAAATGGAAGGAATTTAGTGTTTAATTGCTGTAAATAAATGCCCATTTAAATCAGCTTTCTAGTGGGTTCCTGTGGCACGCGCTGGTTTAGAACGTTCACATTGCGCTAGATTTGTGCCCCCAAATGCCGAGAAAAATACTGCGTCATATAATGGGCCCAAAATGAGCTACTCGCAATATTAAACTTTGTATAAAGGGATCTTTAGAAGCCCTTTTTAATGTTAAAATATACAGCATACCTTCAGTTGACTGCTTTATGAGACCCTGCGGTTGCTGGTGTTCGCGGGTTTAGAGATTGATTTTTAAACTACTATAACTATTTTACGAGGCCTTTAAAACTAATAATAGCTTTTGCGGCGGGGTCTTTCAGCGATTTTTCGTTAATAATTAACTAGGCTGAACATCCTCGATTTGAACAGCCTAGAGAAAATCGCGTTTTAAACCCGCCCCCTCTAAACGGCGCCAAAATCGCGCACACCCTCAGCGACAGATTTTCAGCGACGTTTCAGGTAGGCTTTGCAACATACCTAGATAATGGGTTATTAATAATCAGAGTTTTGTCCGAGCCAGGTTTAATAGCCTGATGGCTGTGGGGAAGTAGCTATTCCTGAACCTGGTTGTTGCAGTCTTCAGGCTCCTGTACCTTCTACCTGAAGGTAGCAGGGAGATGAGTTTGTGGCCAGGATGGTGTGGGTCTTTGATGATACTGCCAGCCTTTTTGAGACAGCGACTGCGATAAATCCCCTCGATGGAAGGGAGGTCAGAGCCGATGATGGACTGGGCAGTGTTTACTACTTTTTGTAGTCTTTTCCTCTCCAGGGCGCTCAAATTGCCGAACCAAGCCACGATGCAACCGGTCAGCATGCTCTCTACTGTGCACCTGTAAAAGTTAAAGAGAGTCCTCCTTGACAAACCGACTCTCCGTAATCTTCTCAGGAAGTAGAGACGCTGATGAGCTTTCTTGATAATTGCATTAGTGTTCTCGGACCAGGAAAGATCTTCAGAGATGTGCACGCCCAGGAATTTGAAGCTCTTGACCCATTCAACCATCGAGGTTGATAAAAACGGGGCTGTGTTTCCCCCTCCTACTCCTTCCAAAGTCCACAATCAGTTCCTTAGTTTTGCTGGTGTTGAGGGCCAGGTTTTTGCACTGGCACCATATGGACAGTTGCTCGATCTCTCTTCTATACTCTGGCTCATCCTCATCAGTGATACATCCCACAACAGTGGTGTCGTCAGCGAACTTGATGATGGAGTTCGCACTGTGACTGGCTACGCAGTTATGAGTATAGAGTGAGTACAGCAGGGGGCTGAGCACGCAGCCTTGAGGTGCTCCCGTGCTGATTGTTATCGAGGCTGACACATTTCCACCAATACGAACAGACTGTGTCCTCAACGATGATGCAGCTATTGACTGTCCCTGAAGGAAACAAAACCTCTTTATTTACTGTATGTGTTTTTCAGTTCACAGACTACCCAGCTTGTTTACATCATATTCATGTAATCATGATCATGTTGTCTTTTTGTTGACTGGTTAGCATGCAACCAAAAGCTTTTCACTGTACCTCGGTACACGTGTCAATAATAAACTAAACTAATATCTGAGTGCGTCGCGTTCCATTATGATATTGCTGATGTGTGCCCAATGGTTTTCCTGTGTGGATACATCATGTGGGAATGAAAGTAAACCCAAGTCTCAGGCCGATTAAAATGTGCGATTATTTAGCAATCAATTTCACTCAACAATTCATTCCAATAGGATAGAACATTTATGCCACTGGGTTTCTGTTTTGTTCTTTTTTGCTGTAACTTAGAACCATCACATGGTTACAACAGTGCATGATTTTCAAAAATGCACAATTGAAAGATGAAACTTTAGGAAATAGAAACATGTTATGGTGTCATCACAGAAATAACATGTTTCTAAAGCTGGTAATAATCTACTTAAACAAAGCTCATTCATCCATGTCCTGATCAAACATAAATATGATTTTTTGTTTTTCTGCAAACTTTGGGTGCTGAATCACAGTGAACTTCCACCTCAGACATTGTGGCAAGTCAATTTCCACTCTGCCTTTTCCCATTCGGCCAAACTCTTTATGTACTAAAGTAAGACACAAAATGCTGGAATAGCTCAACAGGTCAGGCAGCATCTCTAGAGAACATGGATAGGCGACATTTTAGGTCAGGACCCTTTTTTCAGACTGATTGCAGGTGGAGGGGTTAAAAAGCTGGAATAATCTAAATTGAGTATGAAGAAGGGTCTCGATCCGAAACATCACTCATTCCTTCTCTCCAGAGATACTGCCTGTCCCGCTGAGTTACTCCAGCTTTTTGTGTCTATCTTTGATTAAAACCAGCATCTGCAGTTCTTTCCTATACAAAGCTTGAAGAAAGGAGGGGCAGGACAAAACTTGGCCGACAATGGGTGAACATCGGTGAGGATGTTTTTTAATAGTTAGATTGGCACAATGGCCAGAGTTGGGGGAAAAAAGGAGTGAGCCGAAAGGATAAAGAGTTACGAATTGTGAAGCTGGAGGAAGGAATGTAGGTGGATGGGGAAAGGGAGGGGAGAAACCCCTCCAAGGTCAGCCAGGGTACAGGGGGTGAGTGGGGGAATAAAGGGATTGGGAGTTTGGGGAAGAATGGGGGGGAGAAAGGGGGGTGTTTGTAGAAGTTAACATATATTGGAGAATTCAATGTTCATACCATGAAATATGACGTGTTGTTCCTTCAGTTTGTGTGTGTCGTAGCTCTAGCAAAGGAGGAGACCCTGGACAGAAAGGTCAGGATGGGAATGGGAAGGGGCATTAAAATGGTTAGTAACCGCAACATCCCACATGCCTTGGCAGACCAAGTGCAAGTGTCCAACAAAGTGGTTGCAAAGTCTACGCTTGATCTCACTGATATGCAGGAGGCCACATCAGGAACACCGGATGCAGTCGATGAGGCTGGAGGAGGTACACATGAACCTCTGTCTCACCTGGAAGGACTGCTGGGGTCCCTGGATGGAGGCGAAGGAAGTGGTATAGGGACAGATGTTACATCTCCTGTGGTTGCAGGGGAAAGTAGCTGGGAGGGGGGTGGTTTGGTGGGAAGGGTTAAGTGAACCAGGGAGTTGTGGAGGGAACAATCTATGCAGAAGACAGAAAGGGGTGGGGATGGTGGTGTGGTCACGTTGGAGGTGCCAGAAATGTTGGAGGGTGTTGTGTTGGCTGGGGAGGCTGGTGGGGTGAAAGGCGAGGACCAAGGGAATGCTATCCTTGTAGATATGATATCTTTATGAGATACCACCACTGAGGTGACAACTGAATCTTCATTATAAAAATTACTTAGTCAATTTTGAGCTGTTTTTCCTCAATAGCTTTAGCCAACCTACTGTTCAGATTCTAATCTTTTCATTCCCGCCCTCCTCTTTTTACCTTAATAAAATGTCCACGACTTTATTTTATAATCCTCAATACTGTCTTTGCGCTAATTTTTCAGCACTCCCTTCCCCCATCCCCCTTGCCATTTAAACACCTGCACGTAGATTAAAGGAATAATTTCCACTAAATATTTCAGACATTACAGAGATGTCCAGAATGTGGGCTTAAATTGAAAAGTCAATTTAACCATGTTTGGATATTTTTAGCGATGAATACCCAGGGGATGCTGAACAGTTCTTTGCTATTTAAAAATAATGCTCATGTTTATTAAAGACACAGCAGAACATTTTGCTGGATAGTGCATGAACTGACATTCATTACTAAAACCAACCATCTGTATGAGAGTAAATCCACTGTTGATGTCCATATTAAGTGGTCTGTAGTCAAGTCAAGTCAAGTCAATTTTATTTCTATAGCACATTTAAAAACAACTTTCGTTGACCAAAGTGCTTTACATCAATGCAGGTACTAGCGTGCTACATACAGAGGTACATAGATCTAACAATACATACATAAATACATACATACAGCGCTCCCTCAGAGGACCTCAAGAAACGTTTGTGAGTAGAAATAAGTTTTAAGTCTACACTTAAAGGAGTCGATGGAGGGGGCAGTTCTGAAGAGAAGAGGGATGCTGTTCCATAGTCTAGGTGCTGCAACCGCAAAAGCGTGGTCGGCCCTGAGCTTATACCTGGACCGCGGGATGGTCAGTCACCCCAAGTCGGCCGACCTGAGGGACCTGGAGGTAGAATGGTGGGTAAGCAGATTTTTGATGTAGGTGGGAGCAAGCCCGTTAGGGGCTTTGTATACATAAAGGAGGAGCTTGAAATTGATTCAGAACCGCACTGGGAGCCAGTGGAGAGAGGACAGAATCGGGGTGATGTTGTCCCTTTTTCGGGTGCTCATCAGAAGTCTCTCTGCGGCATTTTGGACCAGTTGTAGGGGGGACAGGGAAGATTGGCTGATGCCAGTGTAAAGAGAGTTGCAGTAATCAAGGCGGGAGGAGATAAATGTGTGGATGATCTTTTGGTATAATCTCCCCATACAACCAGATTCTCAGCGTGCTACAGTTATTGATGTTGGAATGGGGAGGAGGGCCTTTGAACTATAATGGGAGAATTCATGGGACATTATATCAAAACGTTTGAGCATCATGCTTCCTCAAACATTTCAGAGGTAATCGAAAACATATGCTATTGTTTCATTACTAAAACCAACCATCTGTATGAGAGTAAATCCACTGTTGATGTCCATATTAAGTGGTCTGTAGTCAAGTCAAGTCAAGTCAATTTTATTTCTATAGCACATTTACATTCTACGCCCGAACCTCCAGACTCAGGAACAGTTTTATCCCAAGAGCTATAGCGGCTCTGAACCGGCCCTAATGAGTGCCCCCCCCACCCACCCCCTTTGGACAGTCTCCCTCAGATGGTCACGTCAATCAATTCAGCTTGTTTATTTATGTATTGTATTTATTTACCTTTCTTGTACATCAGTGGAGCTGCACACTAAATCTCGTTGCACTGACGTGCAATGACAATAAAAGATATTATTATTATTATTATTGCTCTGCTGCTCCTCTTTGTACAAGCCCTTCTGCCCATCAAGTCTAATCTTGATCTATCTTTCCCTCAAACCAACTCTCCTACCTTCTCCCTATAATGCTTGACACCCTTACTAATCACAAATCTGTCAATCTCCACCGTAAAAAAATATTCAATGACTTGGCCTCCACAATTGCCTGTGGCAATGAATTCCACAAATTCACTACTAAATTCACAACTAAATAAATTCCTCCTCATCTTTCCTAACGTACGTCCTTTTATCCTGAGGCTGTACCCTCTGGTCCTAGACTCTCCCACTAGTGGAAATATCCTCTCCACAGCCACTCTATCCAGGCCTTTCACTATTCGGTAAGTCTCCCTCGCCCTTCTAATGGTATATTTTAATGAGATTCCTCCTCCATCTAAAATTTATCAAGTTAAAAGGTCAAGGGGATCTTGGTAAATAAGACAATGGAGCATAACTTCTGCAAGAGAAAAGGACAACAGTGAGGACCACAAAGTTCATTCACAACTAGTAAAATACACGTTTTGCTTTAGGTACTGCCCACTTCCCACCAAGGCCTTCAGAACCACATTCAAGAATCTGTGTGCATGTGAACCATCCTTCCCTCTGGCAGCCAGATGTGCCCACACCTTTAATGAATGTTGATTTAGATTCTGGTTTAGAATTAGGTTTATTATTGATACGTGCATTGAGGTGCAGTGAAAAGCTTTGTTTTCCATGCTCTCCAATCAAATCAGATAATGCTATGCATAAATACAATCAAGCCGAACTGAAGCACAATAGGTAGAGCAAAGGGAAAAATACAAAGTTCTCAGTTTTGTAGCGCACCAGTCCCAGAGACAATATCCCATGGGATAGAGGTAAATTAAGTTTCAAAGTAAAAGAAGTACTGACACTTTTGAAAAATATAAAGGTGGATAAGTCTCCAGGTCCTGACAGGATATTCCCTAGGACATTGAGGGAAGTTAGTGTAGAAATAGCCGGGGCTATGACAGAAATATTTCAAATGTCATTAGAAACGGGAATAGTCCCCGAGGATTGGCGTACTGCGCATGTTGTTCCATTGTTTAAAAAGGGTTCTAAGAGTAAACCTAGCAATTATAGGCCTGTTAGTTTGACTTCAGTGGTGGGCAAATTAATGGAAAAGATACTTAGAGATAATATATATAAGCATCTGGATAAACAGGGTCTGATTAGGAACAGTCAGCATGGATTTGTGCCTGGAAGGTCATGTTTGACTAATCTTCTTGAATTTTTTGAAGAGGTTACTAGGGAAATTGACGAGGGTAAAGCAGTGGATGTTGTCTATATGGACTTTAGTAAGGCCTTTGACAAGGTTCCTCATGGAAGGTTGGTTAAGAAGGTTCAACTGTTGGGTATAAATGCAGGAGTAGCAAGATGGATTCAACAGTGGCTGAATGGGAGAAGCCAGAGGGTAATGGTGGATGGTTGTTTGTCGGGTTGGAGGCAGGTGACTAGTGGGGTGCCTCAGGGATCGGTGTTGGGTCCTTTGTTGTTTGTCATGTACATCAATGATCTGGATGAAGGTGTGGTAAATTGGATTAGTAAGTATGCAGATGATGCATCTGGGGTGTTGTGGATAATGAAGAGGATTTCCAAAGTCTACAGAGTGATTTAGGCCATTTGGAAGAATGGGCTGAAAGATGGCAGATGGAGTTTAATGCTGATAAATGTGAGGCGCTACACCTTGGCAGGACAAATCAAAATAGGACGTACATGGTAAATGGTATGGAATTGAAGAATACAGTTGAACAGAGGGATCTGGGAATAACCGTGCATAGTTCCTTGAAGGTGGAATCTCATATAGATAGGGTGGTAAAGAAAGCTTTTGGTATGCTAGTCTTTATAAATCAGAGCATTGAGTATAGAAGCTGGGATGTAATGTTAAAATTGTACAAGGCATTGGTGAGACCAAATCTGGAGTATGGTGTACAATTTTGGTCGCCCAATTATAGGAAGGATGTCAACAAAATAGAGAGAGTACAGAGGAGATTTACTCGAATGTTGCCTGGGTTTCAACAACTAAGTTACAGAGAAAGGTTGAATAAGTTAGGTCTTTATTCTCTGGAGCGCAGAAGGTTAAGGGGGGACTTGATAGAGGTCTTTAAAATGATGAGAGGGATAGACAGAGTTGATGTGGATCAGCTTTTCCCTTTGAGAATAGGGAAGATTCAAACAAGAGGACATGACTTCAGAATTAAGGGACAGAAGTTTAGGGGTAACATGAGGGGGAACTTCTTTACTCAGAGAGTGGTAGCGGTGTGGAATGAGCTTACAGTGGAAGTGGTGGAGGCAGGTTCGTTGGTATCATTTAAAAATAAATTGGATAGGCATATGGATGAGAAGGGAATGGAGGGTTATGGTACGAGTGCAGGCAGGTGGGACTAAGGGAAAAAAGTTGTTCGGCACGGACTTGTAGGGCCGAGATGGCCTGTTTCCGTGCTGTAATTGTTATATAGTTATATGGTTATATGGAACAGTATCCTAACTTTTGGAAGAACCGTTCAAGAGGCTGTGATAAAGATGAGCAAGGTGTTCGTGAGTCTGGTGGTGTGTGCTTTCAAACTTTTGTATCTTCTGCCTGAAGGGAGCGGGGAGAAGAAGGAATGACTGGGGTGGGACAAGTTTTCGATCATGTTGGCTGCTTTTCCAAGGCAGCGTGAAGTGTAGATGGAGTTAATAGTGGGGAGTCTTGTCTGCGTGATGGACTGGGCTACATCCACAACTCTCAACAATTTCTTGCCGTCATGTTGCCAAACCAAGATGCTATGCAACCCAACAGAATGCTTTCTTTGGCGCATTTGTAAAAGTTTGTAAAATGCGAGACATTGGAGACATGCTAAATTTCCTCAGTCTCTCTGGGATTTAGGGCTGTAGCAAGCTTGGTGTGCTTTCTTGGCTGTTGCTTCAGTGGTAAAGCCACACATATACTACACATATTCTTCTTCTTGCGTTTTGAGTCAGCAGAAGTCCGCAGCAGGGTGATGCCATCCGGCTCGACATCCGTAGGTGCCCGCCCTAAAAAGGGCGCATGCTCCGAATTGGCGCCAAGCTGCGGCGCTGCTGCTGTCTCTGTTTGTTGTCGCTCGCCTGACTGAGGCTCTCCACGGGGTGGTCGACAACATGAGCTCCATATACTGCTCCACAAACAATGCACTTAAATCTACTGATGTCAGTTTTGCACTTCCAGGCAAGTTCTCATTATGACAATCAGCGAGAAAGGAATAATATTATATACTAACAGTATTTGAACAGCCTAGTGATATTAACTGCATTCATTTAGAATGTGTTCGGGCCACGAGCTTAAATGGGCCCAATCATATTAAATTTGGCATACATTCACTGAACCAGATGCAGCAGGTAAACAGGCCCTTCAGTTAAACAATTCCACATTGACCTTCAACACCCATTTACACTAATCCTAAATTCTCATCAACTCCCCACAGATTCTACCACTTAGCTATTCACTGTTGGCAATTTAATGTGGCCAATTAATCTACTAATCAGCAAGTCTTTGGGATATGGAAGGAAATTGGAATACCCGGAGGAAACTCACTCGATCACAAGGAAAACATGTGGATTCCACACAGACAACACCCATGGTCAGGATTGAAACCAGGTCACTGGTGCTCTGAAGGAGCAATGGCTCTACTAACGTTGCCACTGTACCACTGTTTACGTGGCCAAACTTACTTTTTAGAGCTCAATGATCCGATCCTTCTGGAAACTCGCTGCCGGGATTTTCCCGTGTCATTGAGCCGTTCACACACATGGCCAATCCTCAGGCGCTGGATTCTGAGGTTCTGCTCTCAGACAGACTTGATAAGCTCACTGCTGCCAAAGTGGGCTGTGGATGAGTCCGTAATATATATGCCAACCATGGTAGATGTGAAGCTGACAAGATGAGTGCAAAATGCACCTTGCTCTTCATTTCATGTGTTCTGCAATTTGCTCAGTGCAGAGCTGGAGATCAGATGCATCAGAGCTGATGGCCAGTTCAAATCTATCATCTCTGTTACAGCACAGAGACACAAAGGTCAGGGACGAGCTGTCCAACAAAATAGCATCTTACCAGCAGCTTTGTACATAACTGCCAGCAGTACATTTAAGATTAGCTTCTCCAAGTGTTCATTAAATTCCTAGCTGAAAAACATTAAAAAATTCAATACTAGAATTATATTTATTTTCTGAAATACGATTTTTTAAGAAGTCAACTGGTGAGTTTTAGATCATAGTACAACACATTGTGGGGCCATTTAGCCCCAGAATGCCCATGCTGGCCATGATGCCAAGTTAAACTAGCTCCATCTGTCCACCTATATCCCTGCAAGTTCATGTGCCTAACTAAATGCCTCTTAACCATCACTATTGTGCCTACGTCCAAAATACCCTCTTCCCCCAAAACCACCCCTTGCCCCTCCACCCACCCCCAGCAGCACATTCCAGCATTAAAGAGAAGTTGCAAGTAATGGGCAGAATAGGCAAGGAAGTGTGGAGGATACAAGTTATCTGCAAAATCATTACTGGCAACAGGATCTAGCAAATATTTCATACTGACACATGCAGGAGCAATGACTATTTAAAAAAAAACAGTTTAATTAACACCTTACAAAAATAATGTGCAATTTAATAAACTTCCCTGGTTGTTCCCTCCAGTTTCGAATTATTTGCATTAGTTATTTTTCATTGAAACTCCCAGATCAGATTTATCATTCAGGATTTTCTAGTCTTAAAGTGTTTATTCTATCAGAGATTAATGGGCAGTGGAATGCAGGGGCCAAGTTTGGTTGGATAGGGAGCAAGTGGCTCAGGTATACCCTTTGTTTAAATGTAAATTTTGGAAGTGGTAACACCTGACATTCTGTGTTCTGATATAAATCACAACCATGTGAAATTGCTATCGTTGATTCCAAGTATAATCGGGGTTACAGTAAGGGCAAGGTAATGTTATGATCAGAGAATTTCAGCCATACCTTAATAATTTTGTTTTTCTGATGCCATCTAAATTGTCATTAGCTTTTATTCACACTATGGTAAATCATCTTACCCAGTGGTTTACCCAGTATTGTTAAACTGGAAATTCAAGATGTTTCAGTAAGGAAAAGCATCAACCAATTCATAGGTATAGAAATATGGTCCCTCCCAATGCACACTCAACTCAACAGATGGAAGTGCAGATACACCATTACGGTGAACAATGACTCCTTGTTGCCATGGAGTAGGATTCCTTTGAATATTTCTAACACACCCATCTTTCCTTTAAGTGCAGTCGAGGCATTTAGAGAGATATAAAATCTCTCACTATTTTTTCTCATGGAACATGAGATCACGAGTCTTTCTTCAGACTGCTTTATAATCTGTCGTAACTTCTTGGCTATATTTTCCACTTGACCTTTACTTATAATCCACCCGACATTTTTCCAATGACTGCATTGTCATTATCCTTCGAAACACAGCAGGGACAAGGTAACATGCCATCACGTGATATTTACAGCAGTTGAGTTTCACAGTGAGATGGCGTGTGGAGATTCACCTGTTCAGTTTGTCTCCCTAAATATGAAGGAGTAAATTATTGGTATGTTAGTGCACTCTTTCATAGCCACCTATCAAATAATGAATCATACTATCTGTTGTTATTGGTCAGTGTTTCAAAACGTCACCATTTCCTCATGAACCAGTTGCCTCCACTGCAACGTAAAGTCCCTGTGACAATCTATGACACACTAACAATCTTTAGATGCCATATGTTCAAGACCATTATCTCCTTTTTACTTAATCATCATCAATTGCTTAATTGGTTAATGCAAGAAGATTTGGAAAAGGCTGGTTGCTTCTCAGGAAGTTAGGTTACTGTTAGCAGAAGGTTGACACAAAATGCTGAAGTAACTCAGCAGGTCAGGCAGCATTTGTAGAATAAATGGATATGTAACGTTGCCGGTTGGGACCTGGTCCGAATGCAAATGTCACCTATTAAATATGAAGAAGGGTCCCAACACAAAGCATTGCCAATCCATTACTTCCATAGATTCTGCCTGACCCGTTGAGTTACTCCAGCACTTTGTGCTTTAGGTTCCAGCATCTGCAGTCTCTTTTGTCTCTAAACTTTATGTGGATCTTAACTGCCACATTAGATCATCCTGGCTCCCCTAAGAGGTGAATTATCTTTATTAAACCTATCCCCTCTTCCATTTTCTCTGCTACCTATCCTAACTTGTTTCTCCCTTTTCCAGTTTTGATGAGATATCCTAGACCTGAGTTAACTGTTACTCTTTCCATAGACGTAGTTAAAGCGGTTTCTGCTTTAATTTCAGATTTCCAGCATCTACGGTTTATTTTTATTTACTTCGTTTTATTTACTACAGTCGGCATGTTCTGCACTGAAGAAAGATTAAAGTATCCTTTACCCCTCCCCAGAGACATGCTTAAAAATCATTTCATTTCACTTGCACTTTATGTGCAATGTGACAAATAAACCGTATTGTATTGTATCATACCTGGATTAAAGTTAGCAGTTATTAGTATAGAAATGTTGTCAAGCTGGAAAGGGTACAGAGAGAATTTACAAGGATGTTGCCACGACTTGGTGGTTTGAGCTATAGGGAGAGGCTGAGTAGACTGGGACTCTATTCCTTGGAGCGCAGGAGGATGAGGGGTGATCTTATAGAGGTGTATAAAATCACACGAGAAATGGATCGGGTAGATGCCCAGTCTCTTGCCCAGAGTAGGGGAATCAAGGACCAGAAGACTTAGGTTTAGGGTGAAGTGGAAAAGATGTAATAGGAATCTGAGGGGCAGCATTTTCTTCTGCATTAACCTTCTGACATTTTCTATTTAGTAAGTAGAAATTTTCTAAACGATGGCCTGTGCATGCTGCAAACGTTGGCAAATAAATCATGTTCTATGACAGGTTCTTGAGTCTGAAGAAGGGTCTTGACCTGAAACGTTGCCTTTTCCCTTCGCTCCATAGATGCTGCCTCACTTGCTGAGTTTCTCCAGCATTTTTGTCTACCTTCGATTTTCCAGCATCTGCAGTGCCTTCTTAAACATGGTATTCTCCATTTCTGATAAATAGAAAGCAAAATGGCAATGCCAATATTTGGTTAGAATCTCTGCACTAAGTTGAAGAAAGCCCATGAATGATAACTGCACAATAATTGAAAATTCGGTATCTGTCTTACCTTAAATATTGTTTTGGATTTATTGAAGTGACAATCTATGGTTATCTGATCTAAAAATAAATGTGAGCATACCCAGTATACCGAGCTGCAGTATCTACTCAAAGACTATGTATGTTGAATATAGAATGAAAATGGATATTTCCAAAATATTATACATTGTCCTTTACAATGGGTTAATTTTTCCAGTGTGGATTCTAGGTATATGTACAGTGCAAGAAGTATTTGTAACAATGTTTTAATAAGTGTGTCTGAAACATTTTAGTGTGAGTTTTTATATCCGGCCACGATTTAGCTGAGGTGTTGATTAAAGGCTGGAAATTAAATTAACGTATAATTTGAAACCGCTTGGTACTTCAAAATCATAACATGTTTTTCTCAAAAGGAATGCTTTAATTTAACTCTTCAAAGAAAAGGTGTATAAATCTCTCAATGTGTGGTTTTGTTGTTAGTGATTATTCCATGCACTAACTTATCATGCTCTAAGATGAAGGAATGACTCATGGAAGAAAGTCTTTTTTCACATCGAACATCAATTAATCATGTATTTTGAATTAGGATTGCCCAAGAGAGACAAGAGTCAAGTGAAGTATATTTAATTGTCATATGTATCAAGAATGGAACAATGAAATTACTTGCAGCAGTATAACAGGCCTGTAACCACAATACACATAGCTAATATATAATAAACAAATATCTCATCCAATACTCATGCAAAATAGCCCAAACTCCTTAGTGCAACCAAACATAATCCATAATGCACAGCTGAGGTTAGTGTTGTATCGTGATCAACAGGGCCAGCCTTAGGAGGTGCGGGGCCCAATTGGGAACAATTTTGGTGTGCCCCAGGTTCCCAGCCAAGGTCTGTAGAATCTTAGAAATATAAATAAAGTCTATTATAGACTTTATATCTCTATGGTAGAATGGAAAGTAATCAAAATGTACACTTAAAAAGTGCCTGCGAGTTAATGGACCAAACAGATCTAAGCTACATTTTAATATAAAATTGCATACATGTAAGCCTACAAGTAACAAACAAAATGTGTAGATCACCTCTGAAAAGTACATAGTTACAACACCACTTGTTTTAGCGACTGTGAAATGAAAAAAAAGTAATTTAATTAACTAGATCCTGCAAAACCACTAAAAATTTGCGAAAAATCAGTCCAGGCATTACATTTTGGGCTTCAACCCCATCCAACCCTTTGGGCTTCTACCCCATCCTAACAGTTGTGTGTGTGTGTTAGTTGTCTGGGCGTGTTGTGTGTGTGTTATTTGACTGTGTGTTATGTGTGTGTGTGTGGGAGGGAAGGAGAGAAGGGAGGAAGGGAGAGAAAGGAGGAAGGAGAGAAGGGAGTGAGAGAAGTAGAGAAAGAAGGGAGGGTGGGTGGGAAGGAGAGAAAGAAGGGAGGGAGGGAAGGAGAGAAAGAAGGGAGGGAGGGAAGGAGAGAAAGAAGGGAGGGAGCGAAGGAGAGAAAGAAGGGAGGGAGGGAAGGAGAGAAGGGAAAATAGAGAGAGGAAGGAGGGAGGGAAGGAGAGAAGGGAGGGAGGGAAGAAAGGAAGGGAGGGAGGGAAGGGAGGGAGAGGGCCGGCGGCAGTAGCGGATGCCGGGGTCCGGGCGGACGGGTGTGAGCTGAGGCCGATGTTTGTAAATGTTGGTCCAACCCCCGGCCTGGCCCTCCGTGTATTGTTCACCACGTCTCCCCGGGGAGAGAGAGGGGTGGAGCCAGGGCTGTGTGCGTGAAGCACGGCCACTGGAGGGGCGGGAGCGCTGCCCCGGGACCTTGAGGGAACGACCCACCTCCCCTTCTCCCCCTTCTCCATTCCCCCTCACACCCCCCTCCCCGTCTACCCCTTTCTTCCCCGTCCACCCCCCTACTCTCTCTCCACCCGGGGTAGATCTAACCGAGCCGAGAGTAGATTACACTAGCGCAGGGCCCTCTTAGGCACGGGGCCCAATTGGGAGTAATTGGTCCAATTGGCTTAAGGCCGGCCCTGGTGATCAAGAGCCTAATGGTTGTTGGGAAGAAACTATTCTATAACCTGGCAGTTACAGTTTTCAACCAACTGTACAATGTGGTAACATTCCTGAGGTAAATGTGTTGAAATAATATGTTCTTCACACGTACAAAATTAATTTTAATGTCCATGCAATATTGCGGGCTAATAAAAAGCAGAGGTTAAGGTTGAAGATAGATACCAAATGCTGGAGTAACTCAGTAGTTCAGGCAGCAACTCTGGAGAGAAGGGATCGGTGATGTTTTGGGTCGAGACCCTACTTCAGACTCAGTCAGGGGAAAGGGGAACAAGTGATATAGAGAGACATAGAACAAAGAAATGAAAGATATGCAAAACAATAATGTTAATCAAAGAAGCAGCCCATTGTTAGCTGTGGGCCAGGTGAACAAGGATTTATACCGACAATGAAACTCACCGGGATGCCAGTGAAACTAGTACAATGACTAGGGTGCAGGAGGGATGGAGAGAGAGAGAGGGTATGCAGCTCATTAACACCTGCCGTCAGTGCTGAACAATAAATGCTGATCCTGCCAGCATTTCCCAGCTTCCTTTAAAATAAATAAAGTAACATGTATAACTGGTGAATAAAAATAACACAAACATTGCTGAACAAAATTAATAAAACATAGGAAAAAACTGTGTCTAGTTAAATTTCTCATGATGAGCTTCAAATTGTTTAAGTGTGAGTGGAACTTCTACAAAATCTCACGTGGCAAGGCAAAATTTATACGCACTCCCTAACCAGTCACGACTGAATTCTCAATGTCCTCCTTGTAGTCTGTGTTGGTCTCTTCCTACTTTAACATCTTTTCTTTTATGCTTTCGGAGGGGTGTCAGTGGACTATGTGAAGTGATGGGTGAAGGAGCTAACAACCACAAGCTGAATTTTGCAATAGAGATCGAGAAAATAGGTTTCTCACCAGTTTTCGTCTTTTCTTTTACCAAGACATATTGTTCCCAATGCATTCATTTTGTATTTACACTTCCTTCTATCTGTCTCCTTTCTCCGAGAGTCTTCTCCTATTACTCCCCAACTCATTTAAACTATCTGCAATGTGGAAAGAGTGTTAAAAAGATTAACGAGGGTGTTAAGTTGGAAAGAGTGCAGGAACGATTTATGAGGATGTTTCCATGACTTGATGTACTGCGTTGTAGGGAGAGGGCGGGCAAGCTAGGTCCTTATTCACTAGAATGCAAGTTCACAACAGGCATAGATAAGGTGAATGCACACAGTCTTTTGCCTAGGGTTGGGGAATCAACAAGATTCAAGGGGAAAGATTTAATGGTAACTTTAGGGATAGCTTTTTCACACAGAATGAGCTGCCTGAGAAAATGGTGGAGGCAGATACAATAACAACGTTTAAAAGACATTGGATAGGCACATGAATAGTAAAGTTTAAAGGGATATGGGTCAAACATAGAATTAGCTTACCCAAGTATCTTCGTCAGTATAGACGAGGTGGGCTGACAGATATTTTTCTGTGCTGAATTACTCCACATCCCCAAACCTTATCCACACCATATGGCACATTCAAACCACCTATAACTTTTTCAGACAGTAGGTTAAAAATTGAAACAAATGTTGTTTTCCTAGATCGGCATGCTGTTGAAGACTTAACTTAAAGACTGATACATAAATCGCTATATAATATTTAGTTCTATAAACACCACATTTTTCCCTTCAAATAATTTCTTTCTTTCTTCAGGGCAAAAGCTCACATATCTAGCTTTGCTTGGTTTTATTCGTGGTGCTGCCAGACACAAACTCTCAATTCTACTGCCTTTTGTTTGTACCAGCCAAGATTCATTTTGTCCTCAACTGAATTTTCTTTCTCTCTTCTTATCTTCCTACTATCTATTTGTCTTAGAGGCACTTGCTTTTAAAATTGAACCCACATCTTTCTCAAAGAAATCACATTCGAATTAGTAAAGACATGATTTATTAGCATTTTCTTTTTGTCTTTACTCACCCTCATTGCTTTTCCACCTGCAATTAAAAGGTATATATTTTCTGATAATTATGGGTAAGATAATGAACAGCTTCCTGAGTGTTCTGAAGCTGTGTTTGCTTATTTGAAGAATGAGCTGAAATTCCTCCCATTTAAGTAAAAAATTACACTCTCATTTGTTTGTTTCCCTCTCGCCTGTACACAAAAGATGTCTGGTGTGATTCAAGTGAGGCATCAGAACAATTTCAAAGACAAATCCAAACAAACCTGAACCCATCCATTTTGTTTCTGTGTAATATAAATAAATACATATGTACTATTATTATATTTTGCTTCAAAGGTCATTTGTGCAGACATATCATTTTCTTGAAAACACCTTGTGTGAGAAGATGCTAATGAGCCTCACAACAGCTTTTACTGCTCATTTTGTCAGATTTAAATAAAATTTATTTTGGAGTGAAACATCACAGGGGAAAAGTTTTACTCTCTATACATGTTCTAACATAATACTCTCATTTGTACTGGTGTTTGTCTGTGACATTGCACCAACAAATTATTTTAGCACATAATAATTGATCAAAAGACGACAAAATCATTCTAAAATGTATATGAAGGATTAATTGCTAAAAGAATAAGTTCATGTCAAAGGAGCAGAATTAGGTCATTCAGCCCATCGCATCTACTCAGTCATTCAATCATGGCTGATCTATCTTTCCCTCTCAATCCCATTCTCCTGCCTTCTTCCCGTAACCTTTGACACCATTAATAATCGAGTACCTGTCAATCTCAAGTTAATAATCGAGAACCTGTCAATCTCAGAGTTGAAAATACCCAATGACTACCCAATGACTACCCAATGACTACCCAATGACTACCCAATGACTACCCAATGACTACCACTGCTGTCAATGGCAATGAATCCAGAAGATTTACCACCCTCTGGCTCAAAAATATTCTCCTCACCTCCTTTCTAAAGGTACGTCCTTTTATTGTGATGTTGTGCCCTATGGTCATAAACGCTCCTACTACTTTGGGGATACAGCATAGAAACAAGTCCTTTGGCCTGCCGAGTTCATGCCAACCAGCGATAACTATGTACACCAGCATTATCCTCAACACTAGAGACAATTTACACTGTACAGAAGCCAATTAACCAACAAACCTGCATGTCTTTGGAGTGTGGGAGGAAACGGGAGCACCCGGAGAAAACCCATGTGGTCACAGGGAGAATGTACAAACTTGATACGAACAGTACCCGTGTTAAGGATCGAACCCAGGTCTCTGGTTCTGTACCACTGCGCCACTGTAGCATTAGTGGGAACATCCTCTACACATCCAGTTTATCCAGGCCTTTCACTATTCTGTAAGTTTCAATAAGGCCAACCCTCATCTTTTGAAACTCCAGCATCAGCACTTCCCAAATCCCTTTCAACTTTTGATTTCTGAATTCTCTCCCCATTTAGAAATGCCTTTAATCCGAATACCAAAGTGCACGACAGAACACTTTGTAATGCTGTATTCTTTCTCCCACTTATTTGCCCACTCTCCCAACCTGTCCAAATCCTCTACAAACTCCTTGCTTCCTCTACACTACCTGCCCCTCCAGCTATCTTTGTATCATCCACAAACATGGCCACAAAGCCATCAAGAGGAATAGATCGGGTAGATGCACAGTCTTTTACCCAGTAGGGAAATCGAGGACCAGAGGATATAGGTTCAAGATGAAGGGGAAAATATTTAAAAGGAATCCGAGGGGTAACATTTTCACACAGTGGGTGGGTGTATGGAACAAGCTGCCCCAGACGAGGTAGTTGAGTCTGGGACTATCCCATCGCAGACGAGGTAGTTGAGTCTGGGACTATCCCATCGTTTAAGAAACAGTTGGACAGGTACATGGATAGGACAGTTTTGGAAGGTTATGGACCAAGCGCAGGCAAGTGGGACTAGTGTAGCTGGGACATTGTTGGCCGGTGTGAGCAGGTTGGGCCGAAGGGCCTGTTTCCACACTGTATTAATCTATGACTCTATGACTCTAATTCCTTCATCCAAATCATTGATATACAGCATGAAGGGTAGCGGACCCAATACCAACCTCGTGAAACACCACTAGTCAATCAGAGAAAGCCCCCTTTATCAGAATCTCATGTTACCATGTATTTCTTCAGAAATTATAAATATGATATTTTGTCTATTTCTATTCTAAATCTAATTTGATTGGGAGGCTGGGTTTGTTGTCCTTGGAGCAGAGAAGGCTGGGGGTGGAGGGTGGGGGGCTATCTGATAGAAGTATACAAAATGATGAGGGCAGAGTTAAATGCAAATAGTGGGAAACTAAAGCCCCAACAAATACCAGAGGTGTCTAAAAGAGGGTAAGAGGTTTAGAGAGGACGTGTGGAAGATTGTTTCACCATGACGGAGTTGGAATGTTGAACACATCATCTAAAAGGCTGGTGGAGGCAGGTACAGTATTCCCTCAACCTTTATGGAGTGTGCAGTTGAGTGCTTGATTTGCCAACAGCTGATAAATAGGATTAGTGTATGTGGGTTTGTGATAGTCAGCATCTACATGGTGGGGTTTGAGGGCTTGTTTCTGTGCTGTATGTCTCTAAAGCCTTGCACTGCCATTACATGCATGCATCAATATTGGATGCTGTTACAGTAAATACTACTTTACATAGCCAGTGTTATAGTCAGGACCTAATGCTTAGAATTGCATAGTTAGTATGCAATATCAAGACCAATGGAATGAATTCTGTATGCAGAATACACTATATACATTGAGTCATGGCCCGACTTGTCCATGCCAACCAAGATGCCCCCATCTAAACTAGTCCCATTTGCCCATCTTTGGCTCATATCCCTCTGAACTTTCCTATACATGTACCTGTCCAAATATATTTTAAATGTTATTCTACCCCAACTACTTCCTCTGGCAGCTCGTTCTATATACCCACTATTCTCTGTGTGAAACAGTTGCCCTTCAGGTTCTTGTTCTATCGTTTTCCTCTTACGCTAAACCAATGCCCTCTGGTTCTTGATTCTCCTACTTTGGGTAAAAGATTCTGTTCATTCACACTATCTATTACCCTCATGATGTTGTACACCTCTATAAGATCACCCCTCGGCCTAACGTGCTCCAAGAAATGAAGTCTTTGCCTGCCTATCTCCGTATAGCTCAGGCACTCAAGCCTTGTCAACAGCCTCATAAATCTTCACTGCATTCTGTCCAGCTTAATGGCATCTTTACTGTACTAAGAAGCTGCAGGAAATAAGCCATTCCTATGCTCTCTACAAAATACAGCAAAAATTGACAGTGCTGCTGAAAAACAAATAAATTGAGCTTTATGCTGTTTCAGAACCAGTGAGTGTTATTGGAAAAACATGGAGAACAAAAAAGCAAGCAGAGAGGTGGTAGAGTATTATCTTGGTCTGGATCTGGATCTTCCTGAGGCACTGTGTTGCCATGTTGGAGGTATGGGAGTTGGATGGTATGGGAGCTGTTCGCAATGATTATTCCTAGTGGCCAATGGCATTCACACCAAGGAGGCTGTTTGTCTTGACTTCAATGCACCAACCTTGCAGGAGGCCTTGGAGTTTTGAATGGGTGACATTATGCTTTCTTCTCTTTTGGCTTCATGCCTTGTCCTGCTCCCCTAAGGCTGTTGATTGCTCATAATTCTGTCTGAGTGCAACAGAGATTGATAAGACGCGCAATGGGAAGAATTTGAGAGAAAAACAAAAAGGGATAGCATTGTTGTTTCCTTACAGACTAAAAAGTAAATTTAAAAGGGTGCACATAAGTTTCCTTCTTGTTGCACAGCTTGTGTGGGTTTTTCAAACTCAGCATGGATGCAGATTAACATACGAAGAAAACCTCTGTATATCTCCCTCTAGAGGTTACCTATGGAAGTTTAAGGAAATTCTGGGGCTGAAGGTGCCAAATATTTGTCCATTTCCATGTCATCAGCTGTATCGAGGCCTTGGTTACATTTAATTTCAAATGTGTGGTAATGTTCAGTTGGCATGTGCATTCTAATGCATCTTTATTTGACATGACCAATGTTATGATCACTTTAAAGTCTTAAAAGTGACACTCTTCAACAAATTATACCTTACTGAAGTTAGGTGTTTTAAATGTAATGCCAGGATCAACATGTACAGCCTCAATGGCAACAAACATGAATACTGTTCTGCCATCATTGTACATTATGGCACAGAAGATGGCCGTTTGGCTATCAAATCAATGGGCTGAATGGCCACCTTCGATCCACGGAGAAGATAGTCTGTTCCCCTCTCTTTACCTGTACATAATTCCCATTCATGCCCATCCAATTCATTTTTGAAGAACAACGTCCAACATTACTATGGTTAATGAATTCCAAATCCTAACTACTCTAATTTTTTGACATCAATCTTGTCATTTCTGCTCACAATTATAAATCTGAGCCATGGAGCTTAAATGCTTAGACATTGACACATTAAATGTAACATGATATGTAGGATAGAGACAGTTTGAAGAACAAGGCAGTGAGCAAACCTTCTCCAGAATGACAAATCAGAGCAATTATGTCTTTACTGATTGACCTTTACCATGAAGAAGGGTCTAAATAAGGGTCCCGACCTGAAATGTCACCAATCCATGTTCTCTAGAGATGCTGCCTGACCCGCTGAGTTACTCCAGGACTTTGTGTGCTTTTGTGTAAACCAGTATCAGCAGTTCCTTGTTTCTCCATAAAGAATGAGCATAAGTCTGGCATCTCTGCGACCACCACTTAGAGATAAGTGAATTTACCATGACCATCCCACTTAATAAGATGACACGAGCCCATAGTGGTCATCTGCCCATCTGCTCCATCCTTGGAAGCTGTGGGTGAGGTGGTGGTAATGAGCTGCCTACTTGAACCATGGTGAAAAGACTCTTGGTTTCTCTACCACGGATGCACAGAGTCTCTTGCCCAGAGTAGGGGAATCGAGGACTAGAGGACATAGGTTCAAGGTGAAGGGGAAAATATTTAATAGGAATCCGAGGGGTAACTTTTTCACACAAAGGGTGGTGGGTGTATGGAACAAGCTGCCAGAGGTACTTGAGGCTGGGACATTGTTTAAGAATTAGTTAGACTGGTACATGGATAGGACAGGTTTGGAGGGATAGGGACCTAGCGTAGGCAAGTGGGACTAGTGTAGCTGGGACATTGTTGGCCGGTGTGGGCAAGTTGGGCTGAAGGGTCTGTTTACACACTGTATCACTCTATGACTCTAATGACAGAAGACCCTCTAAAGAGCATACGAGTGGTGAAAGGAACGCAGGAAATCTACCAAATGGCTGATACCTATCTCTATTGTCAAGACCATCTACTGCCCGCACACTCGTGTCCATCCGATGAAGAACCAAGAGGGAGAACTTATCAAGGATACAGTTTGTTGCCATCATATTTCCCATATTTTCTATTGACATAGAAAGAACCAATTTTGTCCATATGCTTGTTCTTGTCAATCCCTTTTATTTATTTTTCAGTGAGCTATTCTTTTACACATGCTACTAGCTTCATGCTGATACTCCTAACACTAACCTAAGCACCAGGGGTAATTTATTGCAGCCAGTTAATTTACCAGTTAGCAGAGCTTCGGATGTGAAGTCAAATAAATCACCCAGGGGAAATGCATGTGGACACATGAAGACAATGCAAATCCACCTGGAGGACACCAGAGGACAGGATCAAACCCAGGTTGCTGGAGCTGTGAGGCAGCAGTAAGACCTGCAGCACTCCTGCGCGGCATTTTGAATAATTCCTCAAACATAAGTCCGTCCTTGACACAGATGTCCTCAGCTCCATCCCACAGCAAACTGTCCGGTCCAGCATTGCTGTCACTCAAGGTTAAAAAGTTGAAAAGGATTTCATACATCAGCCTGAAAATAGCAACAACCTCTCAACCACTGACATATTTGCTGTAGTTCTAAAGCCTGGCAGAGAGAATGGCTTTATCTCCCATGTCTGGGAAAATGAGCACATGCCAGAGGACTTCAGAATCACCATAATCAGGACTATCTTCATGAAACGACACTATTCTGATTGCATTAACTGTAAAGGTGACTCCCTCCTGTCTGTCTCAGCGAAGGTCATCACAAGGAACCTTCTCAGTTGCTGATGCATTGCTCCCCGAAATCCAACTTGGACTCTGCCCATCTAGAGATACAATGAACATGGTCTTCAACATATCTTCACCATAAGAGTGTTCCAGGAGGGATGCAGGGAGCAGAGACAACTCACCAAACACAGCTTTTTTTGACCTTATAAAACCCTTTAACTCCATCAATTGACAGATACTGTGCTGTGTTAGTTTCCAATTTGCTTGTCCACAAATATTGGTTAGAGTGGTAATCAACAATGCTGTGAAACACAAAAGAATTATCATACAAACAATACCAATGCATCACTGTTGTCTGGTGACATAGATCGCAAACTGTTAATTGAGGCTCAGCCAGACATTGTAAGGTACAGGCTGTCGTCAATAAGGAGTTATTACACACTGGTTAAAGATTTGCAGCATAGAAAACTAAATGTTACCTTTGTTAACTGGAAGCTTCCACTGGACAGAGAGAGAATTAAAAAGTTAGAAGAGGACCTCTTACCATTCTCTGGAAGCTTAGCCCATCACTCCTCCTGGCTTTAACAAAGACTATCCTCTGCTTAAATGTTTGATGTCTTTTCCCTCATATTCGCTTTGACCAATCTGTTGGGTGCAGGAGCCATTGGATTCTCCCCCCATTCTGATTGCCATGCTGTTTGAAACGTATGGGCTACATGCTCAAACCAAGTTAATGTGAGAACTTCTGAATGATTCCATTTGATAGGTGACGGCACCATGTAAACACCCATTCATCCAATGAAACCAGTCTTAGAAAAACATCAACCCTGTTATACTAATATATTACCATGTTTTAAAGAAAATGTGAAATCAAGCACAGGCAAGCTAATTAACAATATCAAGTTTGTTATTCTAAGGAGTAGCTTTGGAGGAGTGCCTATATAGGAATAATTTAGGAACAACTAGCTGTAGGTAAATTAACTGGACCCGAGGATGCAAAAGGTCACTTAAATAGTGGAACACCAAATAATCAGACTTTTCCACAATGGATTCCTTGGGGTTTCATGCGAGGATGTTTCAATGCAACCAAAAACATACGATTGGCATAAAAATTCTCATTGAAACATACTGATAATGTTCCAAATGATCCAAAATTTTCAATTGGATAACTCAAAGTATAATTATAAAATGGTGCACTGGACCGAATGACTGTTTTTCATGTTCATCCTGAAGCATTAAAAAAATCCAAATGTCATTCTAAATTATTCTCATCTTTATTTGACAAAGAGGTTTATTTTATGTTGTACTGTTCATATTGTATTAATTTTAATTTTATTACAGTAATTAAAGCAACAGTAACAATTCCGGGTACTTTCAATCACTGGTTTTCTCTCAAGAGATCAGAGCTGCTCCCATAAGGCATGATTTTTTTTGTTAATTTGCCCTTGCACTGCAGAATGACATGAAGGTTAACCATTGTCTCAATTGCAATTGTCTATGTCTGGATTAAAGTTAATTCTATTACTTGGATCGTTGAAATATCTACAGACAGTAGAGGTTGTAAGGCCATGGGCCAAAAATTATGTCCAACCAAAAGGAATACATGAAGAAAAAATGGCAAATCTGTGGCAAATCTTTTAGTACTCCGAGGTAAAAATAAGTTTCATGAACAATTTTTATTTGATTTTGCAATTTTGTTGTTTAACGGTTCCCTCTTTGGATTTAATCAGAATTTAAAATGATCAGGAGGTTTGTAACAAAGGCTAGACATTCATCTTTAAAATCCAATTATTTTACATAGCCAACCAAAATGATGGTCTGCACGTTGTGATCTTCAAGAAAGCCTACAAAAATGTAGCAGGTTCTGCAGCACCGATGTCCACAAGTGTTTAGTTGGTTGACATCACTAAGGGATCCCAAGTGTCCAGGAACAGAGAAATCAAACAGGATAAGCAGTCAAACGTGTTAACAAATCATTCTGACAACAAATCAGGAAGTAAGAAGCGCAAATAACAATTATCTTTTAACTGTTCAGAAAAAACAAAGGGAAGAATGTGGCAAACAAAAAGATATATAATCTAAATTGAAATATTACACAGTTTAAAATATTAAGTCTTTAGAGTTGTATTTATCTTTGCATAGAAGGAATGACACTCCATATTTATAAAGTTAGTTTTCAGAGCAAGAGATCTCGCTCGGCTGCAGTTACAGCTTGATATCCTGTCATGCACAACTCATTCAACCAGTCGTTAATTTTTTTATACTTTTTTCAGAGAGAATGCTCCATAAAAAGTTGATACTTGCATCTCTTCACTGACTGCATTGTTTGCATCTGTGAACACTGCAACAAAGCACCTAGTGGACGACTGAAGTATTACTGAGAGATTTAATTGTGCATCCGTGGACATTGGAAGTTGTACGCAATAATGGCACTAAATACCGAGGGTTTGCCATTGCACAAAACCTCAAATTCTGAGCTGCTAAAATGGGGTAGCTGTCAAGAGGCTTCTGGGACATGCAGAAATAATCATTATTTACAGTAACACAATCTGCATGATTTTGTAGAAACCCAGCTACCATTAAACAATCAAAATAATATGTAATAATTGATCTCTGTTCTACAGAAATCAAATATGTGGAAGAGCCAGTTTGTGGTTGACTAACAGAAGGCATTGCCATTCCTTCAAATATCTATAATCCTCAATTTAATAAACTATTCCACATCAGTGATTTTAATAAAGCCTTCACAAAGTAAGCAAAATTAGCTTTTTCCAGGGATATGAACAATGTGTTTAGATTCAAGTGCCAAACACACTTTAAAGTCAAGCCAATTGAGTCACCCACCCCAACATTTAATCAATAAAGGCAGCCATCTCAAACGTTTGAGTTAAATGGTTCCAAGGTTTGCAATATTTTGAATGTCTGCAAAATATATTGAAACAATTCGATCTCTTCTGGGATGTGGAATATTACCATGTAACTTTAATATATCTACTGCGCTTGCCTGTGTACAAATGTGTTTGATTCTTTCGCTTACACATATACTCTTGATTGACGCAGCTATTTTGGCTGAGCCCCAAGGTCTCAAAACGTAGCGTCAACACTTTCAATTGCCAGATGCACTCAGTAGCTCAGAGAAGGCGCAGATCGAACGCTGCTTTGCTATCACAGCACGCACACCTGAATTTGACAAAATGGTTGCAATCTGATCACTAAAGTCGGATACCACTAAATTAAAAAAGGCGCCGTGCAAATAACATCCAAGGAATATTTTACAAATCCAAGACATCGATGGAAATCAGAGCGCCGAAGTCGAGCTGCATTATCTGAGAGTGCTAAGTGGGACAGAAAGTTTGCGATTCTTTGCAGTGCCAATTTTGTGGGACTTTGCTGGATTAGTGCACTGCAGCTGTGTTTTCGCAACAAGGGACAGGCAAAACTGGACTTTGCATTACGTTGCAAGTGAGTATTTGTGCAATTAACGATAAGGTGAACACCACGAAAAAAAATTGCTGTTGAGCTCCGCACGACCTCCCGAGAATCTCATTGCTCTCGCTCCCACATGTTGGAAACCCCGCTCTCCTATCCCCGGGAATAGTTTACTCCTGATCTGTTTCAGTTGAAACTAGTGCTTAAAAGAAAAAGGAATCCAAACACTTGTTGTTTGTGACAGCGGATCGTGTTTACTGTACGTCTCCTATGGCCGCTTTTTTGAGTAATTGTTACTGAAACTAACCGAGTGATATTGAACTGCGGAATCAGCGTCGGACAGCATATCTAGGGAACCACGACGTTCCACCGTGCCGGGCAGAACGAGGTTCGTCCCTGCATTTAATCAATTGAAACAAGAATACGACTGTCATTGAACGTCTGCTGGGATTGCAACGGGGACAACGTCGTGCAATTGAAATCGGAAAGCTACCTATTACCGAATTCAGCCTCTCTTAAAAAGTGTTTCGCCAATAATTTGAAAACGGAGAGCAGGCAAATATATACGATTGCAGTGCAAATAACGTGTCACGGATGTGAGAAGGCGGAGTTAATATATGGGATCGTACAGTGTTGACGTGAAATGAAAGAATTTAACACGTTTAAAATTTGGCCATGAGTGGGAAAAAAAGTAATGCTGGCAGCTCCCGCTGATTGCAATAAAACTCTGCACGTAGTCTCGTATTTTTGAGAGCTATGAAAAACTCTTAAGTGCGCTCGAGGAAAAATGAATCAGTAACGGGATTGTGAACATTGCCTTTTTAATTTGCAGCTCTCCTACATTGCTTTCTACTAAATGCATTCTGGAAGAAGTCCTGCGGTGTTTGCATTTTGACAAAAAACGAGAGGAGATCGTAACTTTGCAATATATAGATATTGTACTGTACACACAGACAAGACAGATAAGGAGAACACAATGGAGACGGAGAGCCTGTATGGCAATTACAACGCGGGGCCCGGCTTGGAACCAGTCAGCTTGCAGCGGCAGGGGGCGGTGTTCGAGAGCGTGTTCCACGCGGCGTGCGCGCGGGAGCCCGGGCATGCGGGAGCGCGCGACCCGGCGGGCGGCCACGAGGCGGCGGGCACGCGCGACCCCGGCGGCGGCGGCTTTGGCGCCTTTTGTGGAGACGACGTGGCCGCGTGCCGCCAGAGCGGCGCCATCTTGAGAGAGGAGGACGGGGCCGGCGCGCCGCGGCCTTTCGTTGTCCGCACCATCTTCAGCGCTTACCCGCCCAGCGACAAGGTCCGCGCCTACCACTGCGACTTCCAGGAGCGGGAGCTGGCGAGTGAGTACTCGCCCGAGGCCGACTTCAGCGGCAGCTGCTTCGTACTCGCTGGACAAGCGACACCGCCCGCGAGCTCTGCCAAGCCGTCTCGGTCTCCATGGGCATCAACGTGGACAGCAACGAGCTAGGAGAGCTGCAGTCGGGTACACTAGTCAGGGCAAAATGGACTGCATGTTGCTTCCCTCAGGCCAACGGCACGGCGGGGCTCGACGCCGAGGCCGCCTGTCTCCGACCAGCCGAGTCCGGGGCCCAGAGCCGGAGGAGTCCGGCAGGATGGAGGTGGCAGACGAGATGGACGCGGCCACCGAGGCGTTCGCCGTCGACTTCGAGGTGGTTCCGCCGCGCAGGGGAAACGGCCTGTGTGTCGGGCGGCGGCGGCCTGGCCGAGGAGGCGGCAGCCAGGGCCGCTGAGGCCAAATCCACGAAGTGGCGAAAGCCAGGCGGCTGAGTTCCCCGACAAAGGTCACAAGCACTGCTCCTTCGGCAGAGTCCTCCGCAACTACGGGCCCGGGCCGTCTCCTCGGAGGGAGAGCTCCATGTACAACCTGTCGAGCAGAGCGGCTTCAGGGAGGGACGAGAACTGCGCCCTGAACGGCGGCGACCAGTTCGCTGCGGCGACCAACTTCAAAATCAAGATTGAGGAGCCCGACACGGTGGACAACCGCGATGCATTTGGTTCCCAGTGCAGGTACTCTGACTGCGCCGGCAACCCCTTCTATGGCTCTCCGCCGTCCTGGCGTTATGTCGAGAAGGGGAGCTTGGACAACGACTACGGCGTTTCCCCCCGACTATCCAAGGAAAGTTTAGCGCTTCGCGAGAACGTTATGGCCCTGACTCGTGGTACTCAAGGCGCTGCTGGACAGGGGACCGCATCAACCCTCATAGCCATATTAAAAATGAAATGGATAACTGGATCGATGGATACTATAACATACGGTAAGTCTTTTGTCAATTGTATTAATGGTGCGAGATGGGGGATGTTAAATTGGCATTACAAATTTGGCGATTGAGGAAATCACCGGTGAAGATTTGAATTTAAAGTGGACGATTGCTGTTGGTTGAGCATGCCGCACTCGGAGGCATTTATATGGTTAAAACTCGTATCCTTGGGGTTTAACGTGCTAGGCATGTTTGCAAAATGTGTATTATAATATGTTAATGTCGGCTTCTCAGATTTTACTGTAGTTAAAATCTCTATAATAATCCATGAAAATTTACTGAGGCAGTTATGTCCAGATAATAGCAGATTATGCAGAAAAATAGATGTCTTCTTTTGGTAGGAAGAACGTGGAACGGCACAGTGTACTAAAAGGCAACGTTTTAAAAGGGATACAACACTGGCGCTCCAAGTAGTGCAACTGTCGCAGTTCCAGAGATCCGCGTCTAGCGTGGTGTTTGTCTAATATTCTTCCGTGTCTCAGACATGGCTAGTTGATCGGGTAAACGGTTTTGTAAATTACTCCACTATAGATGGTGGAAGAATCGGGGGTTGAGTTGTGTAAGAGAACAAGTTGAGAAAAGGGATGGATGACGGCATCTATTAAGCCAGGTGCTATTAAGCTGGCATAGGTATTCTATACTTTATAAATAAAATGTAAAGCAAGTTATGATGAGCGTTTTGATAAAACTCTGATTTGGCCAGAGTATTTTATCTATTTCTGGAATAATGTAACAGGCCTTAGAATGCAGAAGAGGTTTGTGATAATGTTCCAGGTATAGTGAACTTAAGTTTCAAAGATAAACTGGACAATTTGCACATGTTCATGGAACAGAGGAGGTCCTTCTGGTGTCTGGTAAGAGATGCTTCAAATCATGAACAGAAAGACACAAAGTGTTGGAATCATTATTTATATGCATCCTCCATTATTTTTTTAAAGAGAAATTGCCCTGTTTTATTGGGATAAGTTGCGGTAATTTGTTTTATATATTCTTTAACTAGAATGTGTAAATGAATGTTATTTGGTGTTCAATGAAGGCACAAAGTGCTGCAGCAGGTCAGACAGCAACTCTGGAGAACATGGATAGGTGATGTTTTAGGCTGGGACCCTTCTTCAGACTCAAGCACTTTGTGTCTTCTTTTGTAAAACCAGCAGCTGCAGTTCGTTATTCTTCATTTAGTGTTCAGTAGATTGTGGTTAGTTTTGTGCCCCACCACATTGCAGTTCAATTGTTGAGTTGTTTTCAACAAATACTATTTATCAGCGACAAATAATTTGTTCTGTTTATGTATATACTAAAGCAGCGACAAATATTTTGTTCTGTTTGGTATATGGGAAATTAACTGTGAACTGGAATATATTTTACTAAATAAAGCAGATGCAGAACATTACAGTTTTGATTGTGAATTTTGGCTATATTGAAGCTGTAGGTTATTTGAATCTGGTAAATATTGCATAATTGGTACTTTTCATAGTGATGTGGAACCCTGTGATGAAATATTTTTGCATGAGAGATAGCACACTAAACAAGTGCTTGGTCTACCTGACCTGGAACTATAACATCAAAGAACAATGGTGCTTATGAAAACCTCTCTGAATTTCTCAAGATTATTTTAATATAGGTGGAAAGCGAATCATTGCTAACATTCAGGTTGATGGTCCAGGTTCTGATGAAAAATCTAAATCCCATTTCAAAGATGCCTATATAGAATCAGATTTGAATTAGTAATTGTGATATATTGAAGGGTGCAATGGAAATCCTTAATTAATGCAAGGTATCTGGAGTGAATAATTACATGGTAATGATGAATAGCACTGATGATACACATTTAAAGATACATCTGAAGTAGTGGAAAATAAAAGCAACGTGCAATGACAGAATAACTGAGTGAGGTAGTTAGGATGTGACCGCTCCTCTGGGAAGGGGAGTGAAAGATGCGATTAGTTAGTAGGAGGTTCTGTTCAATGTCTGGGCTTTCAAGCTCCTATATATTCTAGAACAAAGGTTAAGGTAATGCCAGCCATCCTTGATGATACTTCCAGCCTTCTCCTAATGCACCATGAAGGTGGACTGTATGGAAAGGAGCATGATGAGCCTGTGATGGGCTGTGCTGTGTAGGTGGTAAAGAGCAGAACAATTGTCACACTTCATGTTTTTTGGGCTTCTCCAGTGCTTTTTAACACCATCCGCCCTGCACTGCTAGGAGAGAAACTGACGAAGATGCGGGTGGAGCTCCATTGGTGTCCTAGATCACTAACTACCTGACTGGACGACCACAATATGTCGGGTTACAGAACTGTATCTCAGACATAGTGAGCAACACGGGCTCCACAGGGGAAGGTCCTCTCTCCCTTCCTGTTCCCCATCTACTACACCTCGGATTTCAGATATAACTCGGACTCTTGCCACCTGCAGACGTTTTCAGGTGACACTGCAATTGTGGGCTACATCGGTGAGGGAGGAAGAAAGCTGAATGCTGGGTGTAGTCAACGACTTTGTTGAGTGATGTTGGCTGAATCACCTGCGGCTCAACACGGACAACACTAAGGAGTTAGTGGTGGACTTCAGGAGGAGAGGAACACCCCTGACTCCATCAATGGGCGAATGTGCAGTTTACCAGGGTGTGCAAATACCTCGGAGTGTAGATGGACAGTAAACTGGACTGGTCCAGGAACAGCTGAGGCCCTGTACAAGAAGGGACTGCCGGCCTTTACTTTTTGAGAAGGCCCAAAAGAAGCTGCAGATGCTCTACAATCGGTTGGAGCCAGTGCTATCTTCTTCGCTGTAGTGTGCTGAGGCAGCCAGGGCGAAGGCCTTCGGACGCCAATAGGTATTAACAAACTCATCAAGAAGGCCTGACTCTATCCTGGGGGTGGAGTTGGATTCATGGAGGTGGTCTTGGGGAGGATGCTCCTCAAACTGTGGGAGTATCTGGACAATACAAGCTCACCGCCTCCATGCACCACTGGTCACCTGAGGAGTACCTTTAGGCAACAGGGACTGGTTCCACCAAATGGAGTACAGAGAGCTACAGGAGATCCTTCTTCCCTGTGATATACAAACGGTACTAACTCTCACTTATGGCGTGGGTAGACTGACTCCCCCCCCCCCACCCCCCAATCTGTGCACATCCCCGATCCTTTCCCATTCGTCACTTTAATATTATGTTTCATGTATTTTGTGTTTTCTGACTGTTTGCAGATCAATTTCCCTCCTGGGATTAATAAAGTTCTATTACATATCGGATACTAAGTTGAGGAAACATTCTACGGTTCATCAGTAGAAGTTCAAGGGAATCCCCATGGAGATGCCTAATCTCTTATGAGACGCCCAAAAATATGAAAATGCTGATGCACAAAATGAATGCAAAATTTAAAGAATTATTATCAATTTGTGGCACTTGAATGTTCATTTTGCAGCTGAAAATGTTTTTGTTCTGAAGTTGGATTTAGGATGCTGTGCTTCAAGAATCTAGCTTCCTCACTGGCACTTGTACACGGCAAAGTAGACTAATGTTTGGTATGTTATTAAACTGATAGCAAATTAGAATAATCACTTTTTTATTTTACATAATTGGAACAATCAGTACTTTATCTAATTTCAGAAGCAGACTATAAAATTCCGCTCCGTGTTGCCTGTTATTTGATCACAAAGCAGGGTGCACGTATTACACCTTTACCATGCTTTGTGCAATCTAATGTTCATAAGGGAGACTGTCTGTCACTTGCCCATCTGGAGATATGTAGATCAGCATCAATTTTCATGCAATGCTGAAGTGAGAAGAGAGATTGCTATAAATACTCAGTTAGGCAACGTGAGTAGACAAAAGTAAACTTCTTATGATGATGACCTTTCATCACAATGTCGACCTGAGTGATTAACTTTCTCTTTTCATAGATTTTTCTGCCCTGAATATTTCCAACATTTTCTGAAATGTTATTTTTAGTATTTTTTAAAAAAAATTTGCAGCAGGTACCACTTGCTGTGAATGTACTTTTCATAGAGCATTTGATAAGGTCCTGCAAAAGCTTATTGCATAAAATCAAGCTTGTGGCTTGATGGAGTGGATAGAAGATTGGTTGGCTGACAGGAAACAGAATTGGCATAAATGAGTCAAAAGAAAATCATGGATGGTCTCATCCTGAAATGATAATGTATGTATGATGCATGACCTGAGATCTTTCAGCAATTCCTGTTTTAATTTTATATAAGTTGGTCAATATCTGTTGGCAAGGAGAACTAAGTAATGTGCCACGGTTTTTGGTCCTAGGCCTCAACTATGTAAATGACCTGAATGCAGCAAAGAAGATGTGATTTGTTACATTTTGTGGATGACACATAGATAAGAAAGTAAGATGATGTGATAATAAAAAGGCAACAAAAGCCTCAGGAAGACCTCATCACTTTGTTTCTGCACCCCTTCCCTGATACCTGTGCTGTTTAAAGGGATCATCAACTAGGGGGTTTGATTACGAGGGAAACTAATTATAGAAATGTACTGATATTTGATGTTTAGAAGCCTTCGGAGCTTGCTTAAGAGGTTTAGAAGCAGTGCTTTGAAGAATACACACCTAAACTTTACTGGAAACCCAAAGAACCCTTTGGTGGTTATTTTTGGTTTGGTGCAAAATAGAAAAATATTGTGAAAGGCCTGTAAGCAGCATTTCATGCTGGTAGAGAGAGAAAGGCTCCCCAAGAGGCCTCATTCCAAAAGGTCCTTGGAACCTGCTATCTTGCATTGACCTAATGGGTGGCATTTTTGTAAAGATGCCCCACAAAGAATGTCACATGCCATAGGTGATGAGCAGGGTTGGAACCATTTCATCTAAGTGAGGGAGGAAGCCGATCTAACTTTCTTGCCATCTTTCCAGTAATTGTTAGAGATAATAGTAACATTTAACACTTTGTAAAACACCAGCGCATTAGGAGAAAATGGGAGGCTCTGAACTCAAGGAGAGCTGAATTCGGGTCCAGAGTGTAGGAGACTCAATGAGCATGACATTTTACGGGGATTACTGACTTCCAAAGGAATTCTGAGTGTGGTACTTGCCATGATAAACTAGAGGGCAATGTCCATAAACTGACGTGGCTTTGAAGCTTAGCGGTAAGTAAAGGTTTTGTTTTGATCAATCACTTGAGGTTATCACCAACAATGCCATTGAATGTTGATTCCCTGTTGCCTTCGAAAGGGTGATCTTGAATTACTGTATTCATGTTGTGAAGGTTTTCCATTGTGCCATTAAACAACAATTGACAGCATTTTTATGTAAGATCTATGATCTGTTTGTCTGTCAAGTAATATAGGTCTTCAGGGGGATATGTAGCTAGTTGCACATTCTCTCATGCCTCCTGTCTTTGCCTAGGTCCTCTGAAGTTTGTAGATTGGTTGTTTGAATGTGCTATGGGATAGAATCTAGTAACAAAGGTGATTTGATCAGTATTGCAGTACATTTTGTAAAAATACACACAATGGAGACCCAAGAATCTGTAGATGCTGGAATCTTGACCAAAAAACATAGCGCTGGATGAACTCTGAATCAGGCTGCATCAGTGGAGGGAATGAACAGGCAATGTTTTGGGTGGGGATCCATCTTTAAACTGATAAGACACAAGAACGTGCAGTTATCCAAGTCTTGGCAGCATGTAGACATATACCTCTTCGAATTGTGAATTCTATCCATTCCTGTTCTGACTATTATGGTGATGGGCAAGATCCTGATGAGCACACTGAAACGGATGGATTTTGGTGCTTTGGCTGGAGGGTCTTCAGAGGTTATTTTCTTGGGGTCCTATTGCGACACGTGCCCTAAGGTTTCGCCGGTGTCAAAGGCATTCTGTCTCGCGTCACTTCTGGAAGTCTCATGTTTAGATTAAGACTGTTAGGAGATCCTGGAGCCAGGTCATCTCCACAGAACAATTGAGCTCTGAGAAGATTACTGATGAGTAAATGGTGTTCAATAACACTATCAGGGACATGTTGTTATTGTGCTTGAGATTAGGCTGGCCCGTCTGTATTGCATTTGTCCTTTTTATGGACACACTGGTAAGATAAATGTGTGTTACAGCTACACAGGAACAGTTTGGCTTGGGTCATTCATTGTTCTAAAGTACATTTTTAGCAGCATTGCTGGGCTATTGTTATTTTGCAAAGCCATTGCTGTATCTAGTATAATTTTAATATTATGTAAAATTTATTGAATTCCATGAACACTGGCCTCTTCATATTTTGACTGTTATGGGCCTGTCCCACTTCGGCGACTCTATAGGCGACTGCAAGTGAATAGTTTTAATGTAATTCACCTATGACACCTGGCGACAACCTACGACAACACCCACGTCAACCCACGACAGCAAAAATTGTCGCCGAAAAATTTTCATCGTGTTGAAAATTTTGCGGCAGTCACCCAAAAAATCGCCTAAGTGGGACAGGTCCATTAGGTTGTGGTTTTGAGTGATAGCGATCGCTAATGGAGGATTCGTGGTACTATTGATTTTTTTTAAAACCAAGAAAGACGTCTCCAAACGCCTGAACGTAGGAACAACCTACTCTACAAATGGATCCTCAACTATTTGAGCCAAAGACCACAATCAGTAGCACCCTACATGATAATTCTCATGACACTGGTCCTCTGCAAGGATTTGTTCCCAGCCCCTAACTATACTCCCTGTATCCTCACGACTATGTTGCCTAATTTTGCTCTTGCTCCATTTAGAATTTTGCAGGTAACACCAGCATAGATTCAAACAATGACAAGACAGAGTTCAGAAAGAATAGAGGAGCATAGTAATATGGTGTCAAGACAACACCTGTTCCTCAATGTCGGTAAAATGAAGGAGCTCGTTATTGACTTCAAGAAATGAGGTGATGTACATGCACCAGCATAAACAGTAGTAAAGTGGGGATGGTTGAGAATTTCAGCTTTTTGAGTATAAATATCACCAACATTTTCCTAGATCAGCCACATTGATGCGACATCCAAAAAAGCACACCAAAACCTCTACAGGTGCACAACCTTTTATCCGAAGATCCAAATAACGAAAACCTCCGAATAGCGGACATTTTTTCGGTCCTTGAAGAAAGGTCCTTGAAAACGTTCACCGAGGGCGGCCCGCAGAGGTGACAGCGGAACCTCCGGTCGGTCCTCCAACAAAGGGGAACTAAATCCCCATTCATAAAAGAGAAGGTGAGAGTATATTGGGTGAGTGTATATTGCGCGGGAGGGTAGGAATCATTGTAAATCATTGCTTAAATGTTAGTCAGTTAGTTTGGTGGGCTTTTGGGGGGAACTTTAATTCTTCGTCCCCTACCTGGTCGGAGAAGCGGGGAGCGGGCAATGCCTTACCGGGTCGCCGTGCAGTAAGCTCCGGACCGCTGTGCCGCGGCTCCCAACATCGTGGAGCTGGGGCTGTGGCCGGCTGCGCTGGATTTGGATTTGTAGCGCCGCGCAGCCAGGGGTAGAGTTCGCCGTGGTCGGAGCTACAACCGGCGCCGCCCGTGGCCGGACCACCGCAGCCCCAGCTCCACGATGTTGGGAGCCGCGGCCCACAGCCGTCCGGGCTGCGGTGGTCCAGCCACGGGCGGCGCCGGTTGTAGCTCCGACCACGGCGAACTCTACCCCTGGCTGCGCGGCGCTACAAATCCAAATCCAGCACGGCCGGACACCCGCAGCTCCAGCTCTGTGACGTGGGAGCCGCGGCACAGTACTGCACGGCGACCCGGAAAGGCATTGCCCGCTCCCCGCCTCTCTGACCAGGCAGGGGACTAAGAATTAAAGTTCCCCCCTTCACCCCCACCACATAAAATCCCTCCAAACTAACTGACTAACATTTAAGCAATGATTTACAATGATTCCGCGGTCTCCGCGGGAGGAGGCAGCCGCTCCAGACTTTCCAAGCGGCCAGCGCTACCTACCTAATCTACGCTAAAAATCTTCCATTCCGAAACCCGAAAATGTCCGATATCCGAAATGTGTCTGGTCCCAAGGCTTTCGGATAAAAGGTTGTGCACCTGTACTTCCTCAGAAAACTAAGGAAATCGTCATGTGACCAACTCCTACTTTTCTGCTCTACCATCACTGGAGTTATAAGCATGTTATAACGGAAGTTATAAAAGGCGGAAGTTATAAAAGCATGAAAGCACATACCTCCAGATTCAGGAACAGATTCATCGCCGCTGCCATCAGACCACTGAGCGGACCTTTCTTAAATTAACGGTGTAGCCCAATCTCTTACCACGTTCTGACCTTTGCACTTTCGTTTTTTTAATCTGCAGCTGTAACACTACTCTACACATTGATAGGTTTTCTCTTTGCACTGTTGTACATGTGTGTATGCCTTGATGGTACTTCTGCATGGTACGATTTGACTAAATAGCATGCAATTTTTTTTATTGTACCTTGATACATTTACAATAATAACCCAAATCCAATAACAAAGCAATGAGTGAGATACCTAAACAATTTTTATCACCTAGAAATAAAACTAAACAGCAAAATCATTGGGGTGAAAGGCTGACCAGTTCCCTGAATTTGATGACTTTTCTAGGGCCTTGTTAGATATGGATTAGGTATACTGAAATGTACTGGATTTTGGAAAACTATAAATCAGTAAAACTAAACTATTTGAGGAAAAAAAAGAGCCAGAAAGAAAACCATAGGCCTGTTACACCAGTACTCAGTTATTGTAAAGCTGCTACAACTCTTTACTGAGGAGGTAATAGCAAATTGTTTAGGACACTAAGAAATTCAGGCAGAGTAAACATGACTTTATAAATAGAAAATTGTTGTTGACAATTTCGTGGGATTGCTTTGGGGATGTAACCAGGTAAATAAAGTGAGTAAGTGTATAATATATTTAGATTTCCAGAAGTCATTCATTGTGGTGCCATATGAAAGATTAATGTAAAAGATCAGTCAGAAGAAGGGTCTCAACGTCACCCACTCCAGAGATGCTGCCTGTCACGCTGAGTTACTCCAGCATTTTGTGTCTACCTAAAAAATTAATGCCTTGGGTAAGAGTGCACAGGATTGGGGTAAAAGGTTGATGTTTGGTGAACTGACTAAGCAAAAATATATAGATCATAGATACATAGACAATAGGTGCAGGTGCATTTCTTGGCGGCCGCGCGCGAGGCTTCAGCTGACCTGGTTGGTGACCGACTCCGAACTCCAGCAACAACAGGTTTGTCCGCCCCGAATCGTGGGGCTTGAATCGGCCCGTTCACAGGTCCTTCCATCTCCCGGCGGAGGTTTCAAAATCGGGAGCCTCGATCACCTCGACACAGCAATTTGACCGCGGGGCAATAGACGATGAAAAGCCCCGTGAACGGGCCAATTCAAGCTCCGCTCTATGTTCTTTGTTCCACGGATGTCTCCCTCCTCCAATCACTGCTCTATTCTCAGTCCCACCTCCCTACTTTCACCTCTGACAGACACATCCCTCCTCCAATCATCGCGCTGAATCATCATGGTTCCCTCCTCCCCCCCCCCCTATTGCCTGCTGACCGACGTCTCTCTCATCCAATGATCATCAGTCCCACCCCCACTGTCTCGCGGAAAGCTGAGATTTCACCGAGTTTTAAAATCCGGGATACGAAAAATGGGGGGGGGGGGGGGTGATCGTCTCCCACCTCTCAAAACAGTTGGGGGTGGGGGGACCTGTCACCCCCCTGGGATTTCCGCTCTTTGAATGCATCGAGTTAACTGACTTCCACTGCCTTCTGAGGCAGAGAATTCCACAAATTCACAACTCTCTGTGGGGAAAAAGTTATAGTCAGGATAAATAGGTGATTTTTAAAAAATGGACAATAGTTTCGTCCTGCAGGAATTGGTACTAAGGTTTCACCTATTTATAGGCTATATTAATGAATCAAATTAGGTGAATGAGTGTATAGTAGCCAGATTTTTGCTGATACAAAATTAAGCGTGTTAACAAGTTGTGAGGAGGACACAAAAAAATCTGCAAAGTGCTAGGTGACAGGGAAAACGTTGACAGATGGGAAAATATGAGATTATTTAATTTGGATAGAAAAATGAAAGAGTAAATTATCGCTGAAAATATGACTGCAAAATGCTGTGGTACAAAAGTATCTGGGATTCCTAGTGCGTGAAACAAAAGTTTGGGAATACGGTCCACAAGAAAGCAAATGGAATGTTGACCATAGCAGCAAGGGTTGTGGCGTATAAAAATAAGGACGTTTTAACGCAACCTAATGAACCTGGTAATACCACAGCTGAAGTACTGCATACAGCTTTAGTCTCTGTATTTATTTAAGTAATGATGTGCTGCTTTGGGGGAATGAAGAGAAAATTAATTAGGTTGATCTGCAATAAGAATTAGCTGACATATGAAGAGAGGTGTAGCAGGTTGGATCTATTCATTGGAATGTAAAAAACCCCCATTGAGTATTGTTCAAGTTCAAGTGAGTTTATTGTCATGTGTCCCTGATAGGACAATTAAATTCTTCCTTTGCTTAGCACACAGAACATAGTAGGCATTTACTACAAAACAGATCAGTGTGTCCATATACCACAATATAAATATATACACACATAAACAAATAAACTGATAAAGTGTAAATAACAGATAATGGGCCACCAATAATCAGAGTTTTGTTCGAGCCAGGTTTAATAGCCTGATGGCTGTGGGGAAGTAGCTATTCCTGAACCTGGTTGTTGCAGTCTTCAGGCTCCTGTACCTTCTACCTGAAGGTAGCAGGGAGATGATGGTGTGGCCAGAATGGTGTGGGTCTCTGATGATACTGCCAGCCTTTTTGAGGCAGCGACTGCGATAAAGATCTGGGTTGATGGAAGAGTTGATGAATCGAGGATGTTTATCCCAATGGGGTCTTCTATAAATACAGGAATAGTATCAGAATAAGAAGTCACCAATTTAAGATAGAAATGAGGAGCCACAAGCAGTTTTTGGAATTCTCTACCCAAACGAGCCGAGAAGATAAAGTTATTGTGTATATTTATGGTGAATGACTCTCCTTTTGAATTAACAGGAGTCATAAGCATGAAATGTAGTATGAAAGTGGCGATGAGATCAGAATTGAGTCGGCTGTCTTCTTACTGAATAGCAGAGTGGAGTGGCTAATTTACCTGTGTCAGCTACTGTGTCCAAAGATCCTATAGCAAGCAAGATAGTGCACTCCTGCTAAAACCAATGGGCTGAAGTGCAGTACGCAACGGAGCGGAACGTCAGCCTTTTCATCGGCCATTTCAGTAAACCCGACCCGACTTTGTATATCCCTCTCGCAGTGTAATCAGCGTTGCGGGGGAATGGTTTGTGTGTGATATAGTGTTAGATTCATGATTCATAATTCTGTTATTTTTTATAAATGATTAATATGTTAATAAATTATAATTCTGTTAATATTCTTTTTTTAATGTTTTGCATTCAAAGCCCCAGGATTGGGATCGGACTGTGCAAGGGTGGAGGGGGCACCGAGGGCAAAGAGGCTGTGTAAAAGGGGAGACCTTTCCAATCCACGCTTCCCTCTTTCTGTCTCTGCTGTGCCTTTACAAAATTGGTTGTTTATTTTTTCCGCAAAAAGAGAAAGGCGGAGTGAGCGAGAGTAAGGGGCTGAGGCTTGCATCGACCGACCGAGCGAGTGTAGCCCAAGGAAAGTCTGCCTGCTCCCCACTCCTTCTGCCCCAACAAATAACAAATGTAGCTTGCAAGATGCTGAGACCTGCGAACGGGGAGCAGCTGCATGCTGTGAACTATGTGGAGGACTATTTGGATTCAATCGAGTCTCTGCCTTTCGATCTCCAGAGGAACGTTTCTCTGATGAGGGAAATTGATGCTTAATACCAAGGTAAGAACTGAGGTATGAACCCGACCTCCACCAAACTGCTGCTCCACTGGGGTGGGCCGAACAAAAGAGCCGTTCCAGCACTCAGCCATTTTGTCAGAAAGAGGAATAAATGCCCGGCCGTAAGCGACACAGAGGTGTATTGAAGAGCAGATTGGTCCGGAGTTTTGGAGCCGGGCAGCGAGCGTGATGGGGGATGACACCGAAGGGCCATCTGTTCTCGGCTTCGGATCTCATGCCAGCCCCCCCCCCCCCCCCCCCGTCAGTGAATCCCTTTAACGGGGCAGAGAGGCAGAGAGAAAATGAGGAGAAGATTTTTACCAACGATCTTTGATTTTTACGAGGATGTTTCCGTAACCGGCTTTCGTCTCCGCACTATTATCTTTGCTCAGCTATGGCGGACGAAGATGGTGGAGACGGAAGCCGGTTACGGAAATGGAGCCGAAGATTACCCATGAATCTGCCCATGACCGTACTACGTCTTTTTTGTCGACTGGGCTATCTTGCTTGCTATAGGATCTTTGGGGAGTGGGGAGGGAGGGGATGGTGGAAGAGGGACAGGGGTAGGGGCAGCAGAGTGTACCTAGTACAAAGCACACCCAGGACTCCATCATTATTGGGACCTTTTGAAGAAGCTCTTAACTTCTGTACCAACGGTTCAGTGGGTGGTTTGATAATTTCTAAGAGAACCAGCAAACTATGTGGTCATAAACATGAAGTATTATTTTATAGGAGACATCATTATGTCTCAAGAGTAGGGGTGGGGAGAAAGTAAACAGTTCCTCGGACGTCTAAAGTCTGAGGTGCAACAAAAAACTTCTGTTTACAAAACAAAGTTTTGGAGATCAATACGTGTGTTCTTCACCACAGTCAAGACCATCAGCTGCCCAAATATGCAAATACATATTCTACTTAATGCTGACAATGGAAGAGCTTGCGGAGGGTGCAATTTGAAGAATTTATCAGATTTTATTGAACATGGCTGAATTTTGACTCCATCACACAGCACTTAATACACAAAAATCTGAAGTGTTACCTCAATCCAACAGGAGGTAGAAATGACTATTTGACAACTGGAAAACTAGCAGCAAGCACTCAAACTGCAAAACCATGGTGGAAGAATAATTCCTGTGTGTATCACTAATCTTGTCACCATCTGCGAAGAGGAGTGTATGCAAAAGGAACTTTTGGCCCTATATTTGTGATAATTTTCAAGCAAGGATAAGAGTTCTGTTGTACATGAACAGAGGTATATTTGCTCTCAACTGCAAGAAAATGAATTGAAATTATTCTCCTTGGCTGCCTACGTGCCAAAGAACCCCTTCCATAATTACTTATTAAATGAATTAATTGTATTAATGGCAATTACAGTATTAATGGTATGATTACTAATATTAAGTTTTATTAATTATTATTATTATTGGGGAAAACCAGATGATCGTATTGGTTGTAACATGTGGGGGACAATAAGACCACTATAATTTATAACTGGTGGTCTGGAATAGACTTGTAGAACTCATAATAAGAAATGGCAGAAAAAGTATTTTGTGTATGTCTTGAAGGGAGAAGATTAAAAGCAAGCATTACAATATAAGAAAACCCAAGGCTATAAGTGGTAAGGAATGTAAAATGATCAATAGAGGAATTACCAAGCAAGCTAATGTTTAAAGCTGATAACTTTCATGAACCTGCTGCATGCATCCTCAGATATTCGGTTACAATCTTACAAAACTCACAGAATTTTGTAATGGCCCTGGCAGATTGGGAATTCACAGATGGAAAAACTGGTATTCCGGAAAGAAGTGAAAGGAAAAACAGAAAACAATAGGTCTTTTCGCTTGACCTTTAAAACAGATACCATTTTAAGTCAAAATAACTCTAATGTATTTTAATTGTAAATATTTTCATCAAATTTGAGGAAATTAATTTCTCTGATAGATTCCCAGAAAAAACCCTGCTCCCTTTCAGAAGGTTTAACATGACACATGCATGTGCGTGAATGCAGTTTTTGCTCTGAGAAAGTGGATAATTTTTATAATGGTTTGTAGCTCGAAAAAGGTTTCGATGGCCCTTTTTCTTCTAATATTTTGGTAAGGTATTTCAGAATGTGAATTGTATAGTATGCAGCTCAGACAAGCCATTTGGCATAATCAGTCTAACCTTTATAGCCCAATCAATCTAACTTTTGTAAAATTGTACACCATGGACACACGCTATTCGACCCAGTTCATATATAGCGACTGTCGCACACCCTTATGCATGAACTTCATCACACAGCATTTGAGTAGCAGGTACCCCTCTATACCTAAGCGACCACACTTCAAAGCAACCTACAGCCTTTTCTACCTAGGAGGATAAGGGCAGCACGGGAATGTCGGCAACAGATTACTCTTCAAATTGAGTGTAAATCCTGAAACTGCCTACTCCATAATAAGATGTGATAGAGTTTCAAATAAAAACATTGCCATTTACTTCTCCCTCCCCCCCCACCCCATCATCCCCGATGGATGGTGTTTGCTCCTCTGAGTTCCACCAACAGTTTTTGCCGCACCAGGTACCAGTCTCTTGTGGGTCCACTCAACAGAATTGTTGGAGTGCCTTTACCAGATGGACTGCAATGGTTCAATCCTCGTGGCACCCCACTAATCACAGCCTTCCAAACTGCAAAATTACATGTTTACACCTGTTAGCACTTTTCTGTCAACTTACAGACATTCAGCTGACTTAAATGCATTGCTCTGAATAATGTATGTTCTAATTTAGTTAAATAATGTTTTCTGTCAAAGTTTATCAAAGGCCTTTTTAATGATCCAATATACCATGTTAACTGATTTGCCCTCACTTTATTTTGGTGGTTACAACCTCCATAAATCCTTGACAGGTTCATCAAACTTGTTTCTCTTATGTGAGTCCCAAGTAGTCCCTGGCTACTCCTATTATTATCTAAGATAGACAAAAATGCTGGAGAAACTCAGCGGGTGAGGCAGCATCGATGGAGTGTAGGAAATTTCCTTTGCTCCGTAGATGCTGCCTCACCCACTGAGTTTCTCCAGCATTTTTGTCTATCTTCGATTTTCCAACATCTGCAGTTCCTTCTTAAACCTATTATTATCTAAATGCCTTGTTACCATTTCTAGATTCTAGCATTTATCCTGCAACTCGTGTCAGACTGACTGGCCTGTATTTCACTATTTTCCCCCACTTGTTTTCTTTTTATAAAATGGTGGTATTTCATTTGCTATTCCTATCTGTAGAAACTGTTTAAGATTTGTGGAATTCTGGAAGATGGCAAACAGTGCATACGAAGTCAGTAGTCTTCAAAACATTAGGCCGCCAGCTCTAAAAATTGATAAATTCCCACTTAATTTCTACTAATAAACTTATACATCATATTATAGTTTATCTTTATAATTGTTCATACTTTATACTTTTTGATTATGTATAACTAAGAAACTTGGTTAACAATTTAATTTTGTCACAAAATAATCATTAAAAGTTGCTTTGAGTTCCAGAAATGTCAATAACTATCTAGAATGCCATTTTGTTGCATGTTTAAAGGAAGATAAAATTTGACGAAGCTAAGGCTAAAGAATTTAAAGTTTCTTTTTTAATTCATACTTGGCACGTGTATATTATTTGCAAGGTCAGTAATTGATGTCCATTCTGAATAATCCTTGAGAAAGCAGAGCTAAAGCTGTTGTCTGCGTAATTGAGGTACATCCAAAGCGTCGTTGTAAGGACTTCCAGTATTTTGACAAAAACAGAGAACTTGCAGTATGTTCAAAGTTAAGATGTGGTGTAATTTGGAAGTGGTAATATTCTTTGTTTATTTTCTGCCACCAACCGTTCTAGATGCAAGTGAGATCTGTTTTTTTTTTAAATGAACACAGCAGTAATGGTTAACTACTGGTGGGAAATCCTCCATTATATAAGTACTTCCTTTGGATCCTGAAAGAAAGTGATTGAGGAATGTTTAAACGATACCAAGCTTGTCGTAAACGAAGCATCAGTGATCCCTGCTCCTCGGTAAACATTGGAGATGTGGATAGGCTCTAGTAAGGACCTCCGTTAAATAGCAAACAAAGACTCAAGAGCTAAAATCCAGAAATGAAGTTGGAATAACTGTCCTTGACGTCAAGTCAGCATTTGATCAAGTGTGGCATCAGGAGTGCCGGCTAAACTGAAGTCATTGGGAATCAGCATGACATCCCTCTCTCTGCTGGTTGGAATCATACCTACCACAAAGAAAGATATTTGTGGTTGGAGGTCAATCATGAACCACAAGCCATTTCCCAACCAACTTCAGTTGCTTCATCAATGACCTTCCTTTAATCGTAATGTCAGGTGGGATATTTACTGATGATTGCACAATATTCAGCATATTCATGTCAACTCCGATAGGAAAGTCATTTATCTCCAAATGAATAGCCAGGCCTGAGTTGATAGGTGACTAGTAACATTTATGCCACACAAGGCAATAACCATATTCTACAAGAGAAAATCCAGTATCTCCATATTCTACAAGATAACCATATTCTACAAGAGAAAATCCAGTCTCCCCCTGACATTTATTTGCATTACCATCACTGAATTCCCCAATATCTTGATGGTTATGTTGACCAGATCTTAACTGGAATTGTCATATACACAGTGAGGCTACAACAGAAGATCAGATTTGATCTGCTTTTGTGGCCACGTTGTGTATATAGAACAGGAATCCTGCAGTGAGAAGCGTGCCTCCTCTAACTACCCAAAGTCTGTCCACCACCTGCAAGACACATGGCAGTGATGAAATACTCTTCATTTTCTTGATTGCATGTGGTTACAACAACAGTTAAGACACTCAGCACCATACATAGCAGTTGCTTGATGGGCACCACCAACAGACATTGGCAGCAGTTTGAACATCTGCAGCATGCACTGCAGCAACTCGCTAAGGTTCCTTGCACAGCGCCTTTCAAACCTATAACCTCTCGCAGCTAGAAGGGTAGGGAATGCTATCACCATCACCTGGAAGTTGCCCTCCAAGCCACACAGCATCCTGGCTTGAAATGTATTGCCATTCTTTCACCACACTGAGTCAAAATACTGGGATTCTCGTTAACAGCATCGTGAATATCCCCACATTTGAAGGAGTGAAACAGTTCTAGAAGACAGCCGAACACCACCTTTTTAAAGGCATTTGGGGGTGGGCAAATACATGCCGTCTCAGCCTGTGAACTCTACATCTCTTGAATGAATACATTTTTTTTTTAACACAGCTACCTTGGCAAAAATCTCCAAATTCACTAGCAAGGCCAGTATCAGTACTGTTGTCAGGTATTGAAGTCAGTATTATTTTCCAAACCAATATCTTCAGCATGGAGATTCTGATCATTCTTAACTAGTTCTGTTGAGTAGTTATCACATTTAGAATGTCAAAACAAGCTCTCTGCTCTGAACATCATGGCAAATGATCCCCAAGAGGACAGATAAAACATTTCACGGACTTACTCAAGATAATTCATGGGAATCTCTGGCCTTAAGACTGTTTAAACTTGCTGAAAACATAAATAGAAGGCACATAGCTCGTTTTAATTGCTAAGGAAACACATGGAGACCAAAGACAAACAGTGGAAGCATGAACTGTAATCTACTCTGCTGAACTCCAGTTGCACACCTGTGTGGCCAGAGAATGATCATGGTGACAAGTCATCCTGATTGGCATGGGAATGCCCATGGCAGAGAAGAAATGTGTTATTGAGCATTGAACACCTGTCAGGTTCTGCCGTGCATGTTGGAAATGGTCTCGGGTTTTTTGAGATAGTCATCTAGAAATAAGGGAGAATGACGCGCACGCGCGTGCGTGTCCCTCTCCCCCTCCCTCCACACTCTTCCCCCTCCCTACCCCATCTCCCCCACACCTCTCTCCCCTCCCCCACACCTCCCTCCCCCATCCCTCCCCCTCTCCATCTCCCTCTCCTCCTCCTCCCACCCTCATCACTCTCTCCCCCACCCCCCATCACTCTCTCCCACACCCTCATCACTCTCTCCCCCACCCCCATCCCTCTCTCCCCCACCCCACCCCCCTTCCCTCCCCCACCCCTTCCCTCTCTCCCCCACCCCCCTTCCGTCCCACACCCCCTTCCCCCTCCCCCTCCCAACTCTTCCCCCTCCATCCACACTCTTCCCCCTCTACCCCCTACCTCATCTCCCTCCTCACCTCCCTCCCCTCTCCCTCACACCTCTCTCCCCCTCCCCACCCTCTCTCCTCCCCTCCCCACCCTCTCTCCTCCCCCTTTCCATCTCCCACTCCTCACCCCTCTCCC